>NC_066580.1:209076526-209324026 GCF_024323335.1 Lathyrus oleraceus | reverse complement strand
GCACAGGAATCTAGATTTCAGAACCAGATTGTTTGCTAGAGGGGTTAAATATGCAGACGAAGTTTATTTATTACAAAGGAAGTATTGTTATTGTTATATGCTAGCAAAAAATGATTATGTTGGTTCTTTAATAGTGTTATGAAAACAAGATAAAGGCCTAACAAACCACCATAAAGTACGATATAGGGATAGATATTTACACCAGAAAGAAGAAAGAACAACATGAATTTTTTGACAAAAGACATTGAAATGTTGAAACGAAGAAAACTTGGCACGTCTGAAGCTGATCACATGAACAAACTTGAGAAGTAGGGGCATTGTCATAAATTAAAGGTGCTACTAGACTTACAAACGAAGCTTCACCAACACCAACAAGTCTATACAAAATAATGAAAATCATAAAAAGAGGGAAACAAACCAATTACATGCGACAAAAATCACGTAACTTAAAAAATAAGGAACCACTTACAATTAAGGTTTTAAAAAACGGTCTGCGACCACGAATATGGCCGCGACAAAATGACATCAGAGCCTTCTGATACCATTATTGACCATTTTAAGGCTGAGAAAAAAATCGCAGGAGAAACACTGTTATGGCCGCGACAAAACATTGTTACTCCCGCGAAACACCATTACAGCCATTTACACATCGATATTGACGAATTTTTTATTATGAAAGTATAAATCAAATGGATTTTACAGTATTCAGAATATTGAAATTTTGAATTAAAATTCTCTTTTATTGTAAAAATGGGTTCACACTACTTTTGTAGGAATCATACTCTCGTTACTAGAAATACTCTGTTTTCCTGCAGATTTTAGCTAAATTTCCACAGGGAACACTTTTCCTGCGGTTTTTCCTGTCGCTATTGGTTCCCAGTTAATATCTTTGTGGGTAAAATTTTCAACAGGAAGTTCCACAGGTAAATTCATAGGAAATAACAAGTAAATTCGCAGCATATGTTGAATCCGCAGGTAGCTTTTATCTCGAATAAAATTAGTTTTTTTCTTAATAAATTTTTAAAACCTAAATTTATATGCATTTTTATTTTGTAATTAACTTGATGTATTGGTATATTTTCCAAGTCCAATCTTGCATTTTTGTTTTTTGTTGTCCTTAGTTTTCGCTTTGTGGTCCATAACAGTATGAAAAATATTTTCAAAGACATTCTTCTCCATATGCATAACATCAAGATTGTGCCTCAATAAGTTGTGTCTCCAATAAGGCAAATCCCAAAATATGCTTCTTTTATTCCCATTGTGAAATTCCACGGCCAACAACAATGCATTTGTGCGTGTTAGTTACCTTAGGAAGCCCACAAACCTTTTCCCACACTTGTTCACCACTTAACTTTGGAGGAGGCTCCCTTGTCTCAATTTTTTTAAACGCAACCTTATTTCTTCTAAAAGCATGATCATGAGGTAAAAATTGACAGTGGAAATCAAACCAAGATCTCTTTTTTTCTTTTTTTCAATGAGAAACCTTTTTAACTTCCCTTGCATACTGGACAAGCAAATATTCCTACAGTACTCCACCCTGACAACATCACATAGGCAGGAAAGTCATTTATTGTCTACATTAGTGCAACTTTCAATCAAATTTTTTGCCTCTTTAATGTGTTGATATATATATATATATATATTATATATATATATATATATATATATATATATATATATTATATATATATATAATATATAATATATATATATATATATATATATATATATATATATATATATATATATATATATATATATATATAAAGAGAGAGAGAAAGAGAAAGAGAATATTCCTTAGTGTATTCTAGAATAGAATAGGATAACTATGTAATTAATAGTATAAGCTGTATTTTTTTCCTATATAATACATCTTTCGTAGTGTTATTCAAACACGCGGTTTAAACTAAATATCTCTTAGTCTCTCCTAATTCAATATTGTATTTAGAGCCTGCTAAGAGGCAACTCTTCATCGTGCTTTACCCGGTTGACCCACTGTCTTTCGGCGAGAATTTTTTTTTGTAAACCGTGTCATCACTCTGGTTTTCCTGCCACTTCTCAAAATTCTTAGGTAAAACCACCCTTCCGTCCGATCCGATCGTTTTCCCAACCGCCCCACTCGACTCCCTCCATCAGTCACAAATTCAGCCTACATTTTACATTTTGACTCTCAGAAATTTGTGCTCCAGTTTAAAAACAACCCCAATTTTGTTTCTTTAAGCCATGGGAGATGCTGATTCCGTCTCGTTTACTAAAGTTCTGCTTATCCCATGTGAAAAACTAACCGGATCAGCCAATTACAACATATAGGCTCGTGTTGTTGATATGTGGTTTAATGGTCATGGATATGAAGATCACTTAACCAAAAAATTGGTTGATGTTGTCGCTGCAAAACTCTCTAACTGGAAGAAAACTGATGCCTCTTTGTGTACCGTGTTATGGTTTTCCATCGCACCTAACCTCCAAACGTAGTATCAAGCTTTCTCCACTTGCAATGAGGTTTGGGAAAAGGCTAAGAAAGTCTTCTCCAACGATGTTAGTTGTCTATACAGTTTCATCCTTAAACTCGACACACTGAAGTTAAAAAATATGGATATGCAAGCCTATCTGAGTAAGCTTGATACCTTGAAAGCGATTTACAAAACCCTCATGCCTTATAAAAAAGATGCAACGGCTCATTCTGAACAACATAGTAAAATTTCCATGGACATGGCACTTAAAGGACTACCACCAGAACTCGAGTCTGTTCGTAACCAGATTTTATCAGGTACTATTGTTCCTAACTATTATGTAGTTAGTGAGCAACTATTGAGTTTGGCTACAACTCATGCATTTGGTTCGGTTTCCCCTCCATCTATTGTTTCTCTGACACCAGGTGACACTGCTTCCCTTGTATCTCTTGGCAATAATCAGAATCGCCTTCGAGGAGGGTCATCCAATTCCAAACCTCGTCCCAAGTGTGACCATTGTAACCGGCTTGGACATACTACCGACTGTTGTTGGAAGTTACATGGTAGACCTTCACGCCAGGTAAATGCAACTCAAATTGATAACCCAGACACTATGCAAACTTCACCTTCTATTCAGAACCCTACACCAAGCTACGAGGATTTTCTCAGGTGGTCTATGACTAATCAGACCTTTAGTTCCATGGCTTTGGTTGCACACACTTATAATTCATTTGTTTGCTTCTCTCAGTCATCTCCTTTTGGTCCTTGGGTCCTCGATTCTAGTGCATTTCATCATGTTACCGATAATAAAGGTCTTTTATCTTCCCTATCTACCTCTGGTTTCTTACCGAGTATAACTGCCGCAAATAGTTCTCAAATGTGATCCCAATGGATTTGTACAGTTCAAATTCTACCATCTTTCTATGTTACTTATGTCCTATATGTACCTAATTGTCCATTTAATTTACTGTCAGTTAGTCGTTTAGCTTATTCTTTTAATTGTTCTATCAACTTTACTAATAGTAATGTTACTCTGCAGGATCGTAGTTCAGGACAAACGATTGGCGTAGGATGTGAGTTACAAGGCCTCTACTATTTTTCTACGTCATCTACCACATGCTCTACCATATATTCTCCACTCATTATACATACACAGTTAGGTCATCCAGGTTTTCCCAAGTTATAAAAGTTGGTGCCTAGTCTACCCAAATTATCCATTTTACATTGTGAGTCTTGTCAGTTAGGGAAACATACTCGTAGTCACTTTCCTGACCGAGTCAATAAACGGGTTGTGTCCCTTTTTACTTAAGTTCACTCCTACGTTTGGGGTCCCTCGCGTACCGTGTCTTCTTTTGAGTCTAGATATTTTGTACTTTTTATTGATGATTTTTTAGGTTGCATATGGCTATTTTTAATGAAGAACAAGTCTAAATTATTTTCTATTTTTGAACAATTTTATCGACAAAATAAGAACTCAATTTGTTTTGTCTATTCGTATCTTAAGAAGTGACAATGTACGTGAATATTTATCCCAAAATTTTCAAACTTTTATGTCATCGAATGCTATTCAGCACCAAACATCTTGCCCTCGTACACCTCAACAAAATGGGGTAGCCGAACATAAAAATCGGCATCTTGTAGAAACCACACAGACCCTACTTCTCCATGGTAATGTTCCTCTCTGGTTTTGGGGGGATGTGGTGCTCACGGCATGTTACGTCATAAATCGCATGCCCTCATATGTCCTTAATAACAAAATCCCTCACTCAATCCTGTTTCCAAACTCTCTTCTCCACCCAATTCCTCCTCGAGTATTCGGGTCTACGTGTTTTGTACATAATTCCTCCCCTAGTCTTGATAAACTAGCAGCTCAATCACTAAAGTGTGTCTTTCTTGGTTATCATAGTTCCCAAAAGGATTATCGTTGCTATTCTCATACTCTACAACGACACCTCGTATCAGCCGATGTTACCTTCTTCGAGTTTGTTCCATATTTTGAGCCCATCCAAGTATCTCTGGAACCTCTTCAGGAAAGTATTCCCGCACCTCTTCTGGAAGTCCCATTTGTCAATATCCCCAATCATTATAGGGAACCTGACCCGCTATATACCCCTACGATTGACCCCTTCCCCCAACTTCTCGCCCACTTCAAACATATCAGGGTCGTCATCCAATGTCTGTCATACATGTTCCTGAGGTCATACCTATCCCTGAGGTCAATGCAGACTCTCCTTCGAAGCTCTCGCCGTCACCAGATCTGATTTTGCAACCTGAGTTTAATTTCCGATTTCCATTCGAAAATGTATACGTAAAACACGAAATCCTTCTCCACATTCTATTGATTTATGTTATCATCGTCTTTCCCCTTTGCAGTATACTTTCTAGTCTTCTTTGTCTTTTGTTTCTATTCCTAAAACTTCAGGTGAAGAATTATCTCACCCTGAGTAGAGGCAAGCAATGATTATGATATGTGTGCTCTTCAAAGCAGTGGTACCTGGGAACTTGTTCCTCTACCCCCTAGAAATCTTTAATAGGTTGTCGTTGGCTTTATAAAGTGAAATTTGGTCCATATGGTAAGATTGATCAATTTAAAGCTCGCTTGATAGCCAAAGGATTCACTCAGATTTTTGGGTTGGGTTATAGTGATACCTTTTCACCTGTAGGCAAGATGGCATATGTTAGACTTTTTCTAGCCATTGCAACCATTCGACATTGGCCTCTTTATCAACTTGACATCAAAAATTCTTTTTTAAATGGTGATCATGAAGAGGAAGTATATATGGAGCAACCTCCTAGGTTTGTTGCTCTGGGGGGTCATCGAATATGGTTTATAGGCTACATATGTCTCTTTATGGTCTTAAGCAGTCTCCGAGAGCTTGGTTTGGGAGATTCAACAATGTAGTAGAACAATTTGATATGGTCCATAGTGAAGCTGATCATTATGTTTTTTATCGTCATTCAACCCAATGGTGTATTTATCTTATTGTGTAAGTAGATTACATTGTCATAACTGGTAGTGATCAACAGGGAATACTCCAATTGAAACAACATCTCTCGAAACAATTTCAAACAAAAGATCTTGGTAAACTCCGTTATTTCTTGGGTATTAAGGTAGCCCAATCAAAAGATGGTTTGGTGATTTCTTAGCGGAAATATGTTATGGATATTTTGTAAGAAACAGGTTTGTTAAATGTTAAACCAACTGATACTCCTATAGATCCAAGTGTCAAACTACTACCCAATCAAGGGGAGCCTCTATCTGACTCAGGAAGGTATGTGAGATTAGTTGGAAAGTTGAATTATCTCACAGTCAATCGTCCGGACATTTCTTTTGCAGTCAATGTGGTAAGTCAGTTCTTAAATTCATTATCCGAGGCTGATTGGGCAGGATCACCCATTGATAGACGATCCACCTCTGGGTATTGTGTACTTGTGTTCGCATGTGGTTTTCGCGCGAACAATCTCTAGCCTTCCTATTAGGCTTTACTTGCAAGACCGACTACAAAGTCCTAGACTACATGTGTTGAGTATATGGTATGTTTGGGTGAAATGTTTGGATTAAGAAACGATAGGTAAAAAAATGCTTGTAAAGAGGTGCCAAGAAATAAACAGACAAAAAGCAAGATAAAAATGTAAAAAACAAAGCAAATAAAATGACTTGATAAGTTAAATTTCTGGAGGATAAATGTGGAAGCAAGTATACATTTTTGCAGGAATGAACTCTTTTCTCTTAGACGCTTGATACTTTGAGTGTTTTCCTTTTGTAATGTTACAAATGCCACCTCTTAAACTAAAAATCAAATTTACTTAAATTATAATAAAAAAATAAATGTTATTTGGTTGTTGGTCATTCACAATGCGCCACGCGACTGAGCCTGTAAACACACGTCTTTTGCAACCTCCCCACGTTCTGCTCAACTAATTATATCAATCCTTGCATGTTTGACTTCGACTTCGACAAGATCACCCCTCATCGACCTCCTTTCGACCTGGCTTACGCCCTTCTTAATTGTCGAACCGCTTCAACTAATTCCTCTTGCTTCGATTTTTCTTCTTCAGCATAGTCGAAATTTGTTGGCTAACAAATTTCCCCCCTAAAAGGCCAGTTTCGACTGAGAGACATTTTGACGGAGAAACTTGGTGTTTTGACTTTCCCAAATTTCGGTTGGGTGTCTAATCATTGATGATGTTCTGCACAATGATGATACCTTTATGTGCCACGATTCCCAAGGAAAAAATGCCATCATTTGCAGCTACTTCCTAGGTCGTGGGTTTTCAACTACCTCTGCTAACTTTCCCACTACCACTGAATTGGACAGTTGTCGCCAATCGACTGACTCTTGGTTGCCATTTTATTTGCCTATAAATATCACTTTTCTGCATTTTCCATTTTTTCTCTCTTCTTCTTTATTTGAGAATTTTTCTTGCAACTTTCAGAGCGAAATTACTTTTCTCATTTCCTTTCTTTCTTTCATTGTGAGGGCCTCTTCTACAATGCTAAGGATGTAGTCACCTTCAACACTGGTAACAATCCCATTGCTTTCCAACTTACTGAGGAAGAAAGTTTAAAACCCATTCCTCAACCAACTTTCACTGACGAGGCTATAGTGAAGATTTGGCAACGCCAAATGCTTATTCCCTTTGCCATTGCTGACAAACTCGTTGCTTTCCATGGGCCGTATTCAGATACCAAAATGCAACTCATAAATGTTCAATCACGCTTCATTGGTTTTACTCCCGCTATTCCACCGACCTTTGAGAAGGATGGTTCTATCGACTTGAAGTTCATGGACCCAAAGGCCAGGGTTTTCAGGTTGATGCCTACTCCTGGTAATAAAGAGTATGTGGTTTTGCTCAATAAAGTCCAACACAAACGCCAGGAACAATGGAAAATGGATGGTATCTTCGACGCCATCCAAATCTCGAGGAATGCCCATCGAATCAACCCATGCATGTTGCTTGCTTCGATGTACTTCTGGGAAGGTGCAACTAACACCTTCTAACTTCATTGTGGCATGCTAACGCCTACCCTTTTTGACGTGGCAGCTATCACTGGTTTCTCACCTCTGGGCGAAACCTACGACACAACTCTTCCGACGAAAAAAAAATTCCTTCAATCGTGCAAGTTTTTAGAATTTTATTAAAGATCACCATGATCAAGACTCCATTGAAGTGTCCGACGAGGAACACATTACTTTTCTAACTCTTTGGCTCTGGTATTATGTGTTTTATCCTGGCTCTCTACAAATAGCTAAAAGTTATATAAGCCTGGAAATCCAAATCCATGAAGGTCCATAGGTTTCTTTAGGTAAACTTCTGTTGGCCTCTCTTTACCATTCTCTAGGGATTGCAACACTAAAATTTAAGCTTTTCCACTCCACCTCAAAGGCCACAAACCTGTCTGGCCCTATGTGGTTGTTGCAACACTGGTTAAATGCTACTTTCGAATACCAATTAGGTTATCCTGTGTCGGAGCGTATAATGTGTTTGAACAAAGATCGACCTATAGAAGGCGTAAGGCTTGCCTTAATGACCTGTCAGGAGACCCCTAACAAACACCTTTTCGTGAAGTATATTAATATGTTCATCGAAGCCACTTCTTTCGTTCCAAGTATGGCCCCATTTGTGGTTCGAAACTTTGGCCCAACATGGTTTAAAAACCCTTTTCCTGGTGATTCTCCCCAGGCTACAGCACTGTCGAGTGCTGTGTGGAGAGCATTTTTGACCCCCACGATCTTGTCCTTCAGGATAAAGGTTGTGTCGAAGAATATGGGTTCCATGAGTTATCAGCCTAACTTGGTGGCTCGATAATTTGGCCTGAGTCAGATGTTCCCAAAGTCTTTGGTGTCTCATCCGACTGACATTGTGTGGGCCAGTCAACAACTGAACTTTGAAGGTCACAAAGCTTGCCTCAAATTTCACAAGTCGACTCAGCGCCTCGAATTATCCGTTTTCAAATTTCAACAATCTTTCCTGGCGATCAAAGACTTTCACAAGTGGTGGTCTGAATACCAACATCAATATTTCCCCAGTTCTCTTTTTCTCCAAAATATGATCAACGCTTTTTCTGCCCTTGCTGGAGAAACACCGACTCCACATCCGAATATTGATGCTCCCGTCGAGAGAATCTAAACTATTGATGTCGACGAGCCCCAAACAAAAAAGGTAAATACTGCTCTCTTTCCTTTCCTTTCTTTGAGAAGCAAAAATAACAACCACTATCCCTTTGTATTTATTTTCAAGGGTCGAAAGCGGGCTCCAGTTGTTACGCCAGCCCCAGACAAACCTCCTAAAAAGCAAAAAGCATCCTCAACTTCGAAACCATTGGTATTTCGCGTCTTAACGTTTCATGATGTTTTAATCCAGTCACCCTCTTATGTTTCTTATGACTTAGGTTCGTGAAGAGGTGCCTTCTGTCGAAAGTGAGGATTCTAATGGCAGCGCCTGTAGCGGTGTATTCGTCACTTTTAGATTTATTGACTAAATCAAAAGCGAAGCATACAAAGATAGAGTCGCCACCGAACTTCTATTTATCCAAAGGAATGGCTAGAAAGCGAACAAAAGCCTAAGAAGTTTTGCAAAGAAAACTAATAAAAAGGGTACAGAGATTTGGGTAAGGGGGTAATTATATTGTGGGAAGGTGTTAGGCACCCACAACATCCTAGGTACTCCTAGGGAACCTCTTTTCACAAATGTTGTATTATTATTGTTTATGAAATATTTTGTGCAAACATGATTGAAGAGATGAGAAAAGAATGTACAAGTTAGTTATTTTTGTGTTTGAATGGATGAACTCATTGCCTACGTACCTTTTCATGAAAGATAAGGATCAAAATGCCGTAGTTCGGCTAAAAGATTTCCAAAAAGTGAGTGGATTGATTTTAAACAAAAGCCTTAAGGTCTTTCATTATCAACGGGAGAAAACTCAACCTGAACCAACAATCCACCATGTGAGAACAACTTCAACATTCTAGTGAGGGGTTAACCCTATAATAAGCATGGAAGTCTTACAATTCAATCACTAAGGATGCGGTGAGATTTACATCAACCACTATAATAATTCAGATCTATGGCTAATGTATGAAAACTTGATTAAGAAGTGGACAAGGGCCACAAAAGCATTTGAGTGAGTGGAATTAACCAATTAGAAGTATTCACAAAAATGAAGTCAAAGTATGAATTAGAGTTCAATTACAATGAGTATTAGGGAAAAGAGAGTTTGAAAATCAAAGGCATAAGGCCTGAGTTTCTAGTTTTGAAAACAAGTGAAAATGTTTGCACAAAAGTTTTCTGGTTTTGGGTTAAGGTGAAAAAGTATGGATCAAGGTTAAGGGACAAAGCCACAAACAGGAGTTGCTTTCTCAAGATCATAGAAATGATCCAAGGAAGTTCCTTTGGAAATAGGCAACACAAAGCAATAAGCAAATAAGCAAGCTCAAAGGAGCAACAAAACTGGAAATGGATTGCCAATAAATGGTCTTACATCCAACTCCGAAACGAGATGGGAAACAGAGTGCCAATAAATGGTCTTACGTCCAACTCCACGAAGCAACATGGGAAACATATAGCCAATCAATGGTCTTACATCTAACTCCACAGAAGAAAACAGATAGGAAACAGATAGCCAATCCATGGTCTTACACCTGACTCCTCAAACAAAACAATATAGGAAATGGAGTTCCAATCAATGGTCTTATATCCAGCTCCACTGAAGAAAACAGATAGGAAACAGATAACCAATCAATGGTCTTATACCTGACTCCTCAAACAAAGTAAATAACAAATGCAAAAGCAATATGCAAAACAATATGCAAAAGCAATACCCAATCAATCACATCAATCAATTATCACACTCTATACACAAGCAAGAGGCTCAATCAAGGTTGGGCTTTAGTCAAGGGGTCATATCAACCTTGACAAACAAGCCAATACTGTTATGGGTGCTGAGATGCTCTTAACCACTGACATTGACCGTCAGGGTGAGCAGATAAAATGGGAAATGAGGATTAGACCTCATAGCTCTTAACCCAGGCCTGGGTGAGCTTGAATCAAAGAAGGTGTGGGAGTCCAGAATGAGGAACTCTATTCCACATGACTGACTCAATATACAAGATTTTGGGTATTTATTCAAAATGCATCAGCACATAGTGCGAGCAAGATGACAGACTCAACTGAATAGTAGGGGATTGATTGCAAATCCCTTCTATCTGCCAATCGCCTCTTCACTTAGGAGGACTTGAAATACATGGCACAAATATAAACAATCACAGACATTGCCTCTTAAGGAGGACTTCAGCCAAATGCCTGACAAACAGAAACGACAGGGCTTCCAGACTACATGGAGTTAGAGAAATTACCTAAGTGGTATGCCAACCACAAGCAAAGCAAAGCTCAAATAATGAGCTAAAGCGGCTAAGGTATCTGTGTGAAAAGCTAAACAATCAGTATTCACATTCAGACAACCAAACAATTAACAACAGTCAGACATTCCCAATATATACAAAATGTAAGCCATAAGAGGCAAATACTCAAGTGAGTTAGCCACCAAAGGACATACAACATAATCAAAATTAGTTAAACAAAGTAAATTGCATCTCAAGCAAGGAGATCACATCATCCATTAGAACTAATTGCTTGAACCTGAAAGGCAAAGCTCAAATTGTGAGTACAAACCACTAGTGCAAAGACTAGGGTCAAATGCAAATCAAAAAGTCAAAACAGCAACCAATATTCAACATAAAGCACATTCAATCAAGTAAGAACATGTCCTAAAAAGGACCAAGTCTAAAGCATCAAGCAAAGTCATCACAAGAGCAAGATAGGGCAAAGACAATTTCAAAACACACAATTGGTCATCAAGAATGAAAAATCTATATTAAAACAGAAATTAATCAAACACTCATGAAACTTTTTATGTGCATACAACATGTTAAACACAATCATCATGCCAAAAATTGGAATCAGAAAAGCTCAATTGACATGGAAATGAAAATGAACAAGATCAACATCAAATTGTGTGACACACATTGTCACACCATGCATCCATGTGCCTAAAACAGAGATGGAAAATGATAAAAATGCACAACCAAACCTCAAAAATCATGCAACATGTTGGGAATCAGCATACCAAATTTCAAATCAATTGGCCAATGTATGAGCATTTCACAATAGAATTGGTACAACATGTCACATTTGCATACATGTTCAAATAATCAATCACATTTAAAATTTCAGAAATGATAAAATCATAAAATCAGCATCACAAAATAATAGACATCCATATGAACATGTAGCAAAAAATTGGAAGTGATTTGGATTCATTTTCTATTTATTATGATTTTTCAAAGTTGGATGAAAATAATGAAATAAAATGAAAATCATGAAATAAAATGAAATGAAAAATGAAATTGGCACAATGCAATAGGCCAGATTCGAACCATGTACATGCCAAAATGCGCTGGAAAAGAAGATAAAATCACAAATGGCACCGCTGGGAATCAAAGTGAGGTGCGTATCAAAACGTTGCACTTCAGTTATTGAGTTGGCGCCCAATCATCAAGTCAATGCGCACAAGGCTTGGTCAAGCGAGCGATAGCCAATCATCTGGACAGCAGGACGCTCGCGTGGATGTACACGGGGACAAAACCCTAGCGAAAACCACCAGTTGCAGACGGCGGCGGGAGCGGTGGTTTCCACCGTCTTCTTCGTGAAGACGGTGGTGCTACAGTAGCACGCAACAAATTTTTCTCCAGAAACAGGCAAATCATATACCGTTCGAAAGCTTATCACATGTAGAACACAAATCTAACATTAATTAATCCTAACAGTCCATGGATCATGAGAATCGAATGAAAACATTATTGCACTCAAAACTTCTATTCAACATAACTCAAGCAATACTTCACCAAATCAGAATCTAAAAGCATCAGTGTGATTAGCATTCAAAGATCTACAATAATATGTGCATAAAATCAAGAATTAAGAGGATCGAAATCCCTACCTCTTGAAGAGCAGAATGAGGAAACAAGCGATTCAAGCTCCAAAAGTGTCCAGATCCAATCCTGAGATGATGACTTGAAGTTTGATGTATGAATTGAGGCTTGGCACGACCTAGATCTAGCTCAAATGGCAGTTTCCATCTTCATGTTCTTGAGCTTGCACAACTTGATTCTGGCTCAAATTCTTCAATCAAGAGCTTGATATGCACTCAATGATGATCAAAGAACACGAATATCCAATAAAATTCAGGTGCTATGTGGAAAAATTTGAAGTTTCAATTGAGAGCAAAAATGGAGAGAAAGCAAAATTTGAGATCTAGAATGTGATTGTTATGAAAATTCTGTTAGGATTAAGGCTTTATATGACATGTTAATCACTCTGAAAAATTAATTAAGCAATGGTTAATGAAAAATTAGTGAGAATGAGGTGCATGGCAAAATTAGCAAAAACACCCTTGCATGGTGAATGAGCACGTGAACAGTGCTATATGGAGGTGTAGGATCACTTAAAATCATCTCATAAGCATAATGGCAATGGTATTTTGTTCATATGATGCACCAATTTTGAATTTCCAAATTTCCCTCCAAAATGTTCATGAATGAGAAAATGGTCATGTGATGAAATTTTATGCAATGCAATGAATGATTTGGAAAATATTGGTCATAAGAAGCATAATGCAAAAAGAGGCACTCAAATTGGAGCTTTGGATCAAAAGTTATGGCTTGTTGAAGTTCCATGCACACTTGGCAATCATTTGATCATATCTCCTCAACCATCCATCAGATGCTCATGATCTTGAACTTTTTGGAAATGGGAGAGAAAGATCTTCAACCTTTATGTTGGACAAAAATTCATTTGAAGCTTTTTTGATGTTGGAAAGTTCAGTTGAATGTGAACCAAAAACTTGCTACTTTTGGAAACTTGAAATTATAGGTCACTTTCCATTTTGGGAAACTTTTGATTTGGCTTCAAATTCTTCAAAGTAGATGTTTGAAATGATGAATAGGCCTTGTTTGAAAATGAATGGGATGAAGAAATTCAATTCTCACACTCAAAGCCCTTAGTTGACTTGCATTGGTCCTTAGATGACCTGACAATGCCTGATGAACTTGGGCCTCAACC
This sequence comes from Lathyrus oleraceus, assembly GCF_024323335.1. NCBI lineage: Eukaryota > Viridiplantae > Streptophyta > Magnoliopsida > Fabales > Fabaceae > Lathyrus > Lathyrus oleraceus. The sequence continues at coordinate 209,310,455 of NC_066580.1, read as the reverse complement.
ACTTGGGGAATTTGCTCCAAAATGAACCTCTAGCTCATATAAGCTCAAGATAATTCCATGTGGTCTTTATAACAAGAAAATACCATCTGCTCTTGTACAAAGGAAAACCTTGAATTGCCTTGACCTGCCTTGACCTGTGCTATTTAAACTGCAAAACAAAAGGTTAGATGACATATTTTTTGAGCTTTTGGTTAGTAATTAAACAAGAAATGCAAATGATATATAATGCAAGAAATGCCTGGTGATCCAAAACCACTCACAGGGAGATCCCACCCACAGGGAAGGAAGCAAGGTGCTCAATGATCCTTGAGGCTATGTAATGCTATGATATGATGCCATGAGGGATCTTAGGGTCAAAAATTGGGGTCTTACAGCGCCCATTCCCATATTTTCCTACAGTGAAGGCACCATCATCTAATATGTCCACTCTGACAAGAAAGAAAAAAAATAAGGCCAAGAAACCTTGTTCGAGAATTGTTTCTTCGACCGCAAAGATCTCTGTCCCTGATGATCTTACTGAAATCTTTACGCCCATTCATCAAGAAGAAACTACTCCAGCTTCCCCACAACACGTAGCTCCCAAGGTATATGACCACTCTTATTTTATAACCTCGTGAACTATTCTCCAACATTGATAATAACTTCTTTATTGTAGGGAAACAAGGCTGATTCGAATCTTGTTGAGGCTACAAGCAACGTAAGGGTCGAAACCCAACTAGTTGAGGCTGCCACCCTCTTGAGTCCTCAAAGGAAAGATGAGTTTTGAAATGTGTCGCCTGAAACTAATCAAAATCTCGATATTCAGAAAATTCAGGGCCCTCCGGCCGCTGCTAGAGAAGGTACATCCCTTTGCACTCTCACTCCGGAGGAGGTTATATCCATGAAGCAGCAGAATCCGGTAGAGACCCTGAGGAAGCTGCAGCAATTTCGCCATGCATCGACTGAGGTTTAACCCTCTTCCTCGACTGTCATGCCGCTCCATAAATGGATGCTTCTGTCACTCTCAAACTCTAACAACTAAAAGACTATTTGTTTGAGCGTGAGGTTTTGGCTGTCGTCGAAGAGGAAGAGGCCTTGGGACTCGACATCCTCAATCTACTTGACGAACTTGCTCGAAACAAGCTTCATGCTCCTATAGCCAGGTGCTTGATTGAATTCGAAGCTTTCTTCACACAACTGGTCAAAGATCTCGCTCTTCATCGGCATGCTAACTTTCAAATTAAGACAAAGATCAACGAGATGAGATGAGAGTGGCATTTTAGTGAAGTTTGTGAGAGAAAGCTCAATGATTTTGAGGCCATAAAGTAGGAACATATCAACAAACAACAAACCTTACCAAGCTCAAATAGTTGAACTTAATAAGAAGATTGCTGAAGTCGAGGAAGAAAAGGCTTCTTTGGATTCGACTGAACCTCTTCCGGCTCAAGGTGTTGTCGACTAGGAGATTCTCAAAGGTATTGCACATGGCAAAAACTCCCTTTAAATCAAAGAAAGGATTGGCCAATTGTAGGAGAAGAAAGGCCTCCTTGACAACAGAATTGGTCATGAGAAGACCCTTTTTGAAGATTTTAAGTCTAGGTTTCCTGCCTGATGTATTTCTTTGTCAAGACAATTGTAACGCTGATTGGCCATTTTGTATGACATCTTGGATTTTATAATTAATGATCAATTTCATTACCTTTTGATTTCAATCTCTTGGAGCATAGGTTTATATTTTTTCAAATATCCATTTACCCTTAATATTCGTCGATCAATGCCTAGCTCTTGAATCTCGTAGGCATTGTTAGTAAATGAATGGGATGAAGAAATTCAATTCTCACACTCAAAGCCCTCAGTTGACTTTCAGTTGACTTGCATTGGTCCTTAGATGACCTGACAATGCCTGATGAACTTGGGCCTTAACCACTTGGGGAATTTGCTCCAAAATGAACCTCTAGCTCATATAAGCTCAAGATAATGCCATGTGGTCTTTATACCAAGAAAATACCATTTGCTCTTGTACAAAGGAAAAGCTTGAATTGCCTTGACCTGGCTTGACCTGTGCTATTTAGACTGCAAAACAAAAGGTTAGATGCAAGCAATGCCTGGTGATCCAAAACCACTCACAGGGAGATCCCACCCACAGGGAAGGAAGCAAGGTGCTCAATGATCCTTGAGGCTATGTAATGCTATGATATGATGCCATGAGGGATCTTAGGGTAAAAAATTGGGGTCTTACAGATGCGCCTATTTAAGGTCATTCTAGCCGGAGAAGTGAAGGTTAAAATCTTCGTCTCGACGCGGTAGAATGGGCTTAAATAATGACAATGAGACAATATTTTGGTCCCTAAGAGACCTCATGATGCAAATGTATGAATGCAAAACAAACAAACTCTGTGGGGATATGGGTCCACAAAGAAGAAGTGAAAATCTGGAGAAAAGACAAACCCACAGGAATGATGCACTTCCTAGTGGAACAGAGAGTCTGACGGGACTCTTATGGGGATAAGAAAAGAAAAGAATGCGTGAGCAAGACACGACTTGACACTGGAGACTTTACTGGGGAGTAAAAGACAGACACTGGGGAAAAGAGTTCCAAAGGAAAAAAAATCCGATGGAAAGACTCAAGCTGACTCAAAGATACGTGTATTGGGGAAAACACCAACACAACAAAACTATCCACAAAGGATACTTCAGATAAAAATCCGGACTCAGGCTGAGGAAAGAGTTGACAAGACAACTCTGCCGGGAAAATGCATATATTGGGGAGTTATGCCAATACAACACAAGGGAAAAATCACAACAGAGATACTCCAATGGGGAAATCTATCAAAGACTCTCCAAGGGAAGCAAAAGGGGTGAGGTGTTACCGGTTACTGGGTAACAAACTCAAAGAGACATGTGATCTGAACACCGGTTACTGGGTGAAAGAATAACACGCTCAGGAAGAATGAATATCTAAGACCGGTATAAGGGTGAGAGATATCAATTAACCAAAAACATCTGAGGAAGACCTGAAAAAGGTACATCAACTCAGGAAAATCTGACTCCACAGGGGACCAAGGTCATAATAGGGAGCAAAAAGGAAGGAACACCAGGGATACCGGTTACTGGGTATATAATAGGTGACCAACCAAAGCGTGAATTAGGGTTTACTTCCAAAACACTCATCATCCGAAAAGAGGGCTTGAAAAAGCAAATCGACTTACAGGGTGGACATTCAACTCCGCAAAGGGAAAACGAATCTTACTCAAATGGGGAAGGACAGAAGGCTTCAACCAAAGAGTGCATGAGATATATTATCCATTACCGTCAAAACATGGATAGTATACTCGCATGGAAGGAACACCAGGGATACCGGTTACTGGGTATATAATAGGTGGCCGACCAAAACGTGAATTGGTTTTTACTTCCAAAACACTCATCATCCTGAAGAGAGCAAAACTCAAACTTGTTAAAGGATGGACATTCGATTCCACAAGGAATACGAATCTTACTCCACTGGAGAAACAATCAAAAGATTTTGACCAAGGAGTGCATGAGATATTTTATCTATTACCGTCAGAACGTAGATAATATACTCGCATGGAAGGAACACCAGGGATACCGGTTACTGGGTATATAATAGGTGACCTACCGAAAAGAGAAACAATCGTTACCAACAACAACAGGGTAGAGGAAAGATGACTCGCTGGGGATAAATTGCAAGCATACGGCAATTATACAGGAGACATATCACCGGTTACTGGGAGATATGCTAAAAAAAAGGGTAGAAATGAATATTCGATTCCGCAAAGGGAACACGAATCTTACTCGACTGGGGAAACACAACAGGCTTCGACTGAAGAGTGCATGAGATATATTATCTATTACCGTCAGAACATAGATAATATACTCGCATGGAAGATTATCCACAACCGGTTACTGGGTCAATAAAGGATAAATCATCCGAAAAGAAAGGCATCGGGATACCAAAAACTAGGTATATAATGATGACCGATCAAAGGGAGCAACAAACATTACCAACAAAAGGGTAGATGAAAGAGGACTCACTGGGGATGCATTGATAAAAAATCAATGATCCGGGGAACAAATCACTGGCAAACGGTGAAAGGACCCGCTGAGGATAAAATTGCTAGCATACGGCAATTATCCACAAGAAGGAAGGAATATCAACATCGAATACTGGATGAAGATAACCACAAAGAGGGGATTACATCTACCGAATACTGGGTAGAAAACCACGGACGAGTAACTGTCATCGGTTAGGATGAACAACAAGGTTAACTCTGCAAAGGGGAGAAAATAGGATTTACAACTACCGAATATTGGGTAGAAGACCAAAGACTCAGCTGAGGATAAGGCGAATGATTGCCGATTACTGAGCAATTATCCATTTATTCCACAGGGAGGCACAGACTCCGATAGGGAGAAAACAACCACATAGGATTTACAACTACCGAATACTGGGTAGAAAACCACAAAATCCGCCATCAACCAGGATGAACCACAAAGGTTACCTCTGCTAGGGGATGAAAGTAGGATTTATAACTACCGGATACTGGGTAGAAAACCACAAACTCTGCTGGAGAGCAAGAAAATAGGATTTACAACTACCAGTTACTGGGTAGAAAACCACAAAGGATAGGACTTACAACTACCTGTTACTGGGTAGAAGCCACAAACTCTGCTGGAGAGCAAGAAAATAGGATTTACAACTACCAGTTACTGGGTAGAAAACCACAAAGGATAGGACTTACAACTACCGGTTACTGGGTAGAAGCCACAAACTCCGCTGAGGATAAAGTGAATGATTGCCGGTTATTGAGCAACTATTCATTTATTCCATAGGGAAGCACAAGAGACAGTCACAAAGAAGCCAATTTAGGATCAAACTAAAAGGCAAACTGAATCAAGACTCGTCCTAATGAGGATATAACTCAAAAGGGAAAACCCATCCCATTATGTGTTGGGAGGGAACGAAAACAACCGTCATCCACGAGGATATAACTCAGTGGGGAAATAGCAGGATAGGATAGACTCTTTCTGCTTATGGGGCTGACTCTAAATTGAGAGATCAGACACACCGACATCTGCTTGGAGATCTACTAGGGAGATCTAGATCACAAAAAGCAGGAGACAACAAACAAAAGATATATGGCAAAAAGATGCAACATGAATATCTGAATGTTATGATTATGCATGAATATGTTGTGATTTATGTTTGATGAATGCTGACAAACAGACATTTCTAACACAAACAGGCCCAGGGAACAAATGCCCGGTACTACACCACAGGAGAGAAAGCCAGGATCACCGGAGAACAAACAATCTACCGGGATCAAAGACAACAAGGATCATCTACAAGGATGAATCATCAGTCTCAGCTGGGAAAGAGGAACTCACTGTACCGTCGAAAACTGCCACAAAAGCAACTCCAAACAAATCCACTGGGGGAAACCCACTGAGGGAGAAAAGATCACACAAATAGATACTGCCACACAAGCAACTCTACTTGGGATCGGAGATATGAGGAAATCACCAAATCTCTGCAGGGGAGGAATCATCACAGATATAATCAACCATGCCGCCAACCTACTGGGGATTTATCCGAGGAAGAGGAGGAGAACTTGGGATCAACCACCAAACACTGAAACTTCCACAAGGAACCACAACTGCTGAGGAGGAAAGAATCACTGCTCTGCTGAAGGGAGGGGAGGTGAAAAACCTCAACAAGCACTCTGAATGAGGAGGAGTCATAATAAAGGCTCTGCTCAACAAAAATCCGTTCGGGAGAAATCCCAACAAATACCCTGCTTGGGGGAGCAAAATCTCAACAGAAGCTCTGCTTGGGGAGAAACCCCAACAACAATCTGGAGAAAGAGGATACAGCCATGCCAGGAATATGAACAAAAGTCTTACCCTGTTGGAAATCATGCCACCCTTGGGAGAGCACTGAGATTTTCTTAAGTATCCTCTCATCATTGTGAATGTTCACTTTGTTTAAAATCAATTTTATGAAAAAAATTGTTTGTGTAAAACAATGACATTTTATCAATTAAAACATGCAAAACATTTGTTGAATTGAAACAAATAAGAGTGCAAATAATTGGATAAAAGCTCAAATTGATTTGATGGAATGGTAGTCTGCAAATGGCAAGACTCCATAGATCTGTACAAATTTGAAATCGGTGATATATATTGGAAGAGGGCTACATTGAACATAATGACCATTTCTCTACCAATTTGAATCCGATGTATTTGAAACTTCAGTTGACGATGACTGAGCGAGAATCTCTGACGAAAAGACGGTTGTGAAACATAAAGTCTTGTCAGGATGCAGTTACTTGCCAAATCCCTAATTTTTGTCTAGATTGCCCCAGGGTGAGGTACTCAATCTAGCGGGATGCAAATTCATTTTTTTTATGTCTCTAACTTTTGCCTGGATCGCCCTTTCGGGTTTTCAATCCACCGAGACGCTCATTTTTGCCTAAGCCTCCCTTTCGGGTTTTCAACTTAGCGAGCTATTCTGTTTTTCTTTTTAGGCAAAGTATTTCTTGACTGCATCTGAATTCACAGGATGAGTGAAATCCTCCCCATCCATAGTTATAAGCATCAAAGCACCACCTGAAAAGGCTCGCTTGACAACATATGGACCCTCGTAGTTTGGAGTCCACTTGCCCCTGGAATCGGGTGCGAAAGACAAGACTTTCTTGAGCACGAGGTCGCCTTCTCGAAACACACGAGGCTTGACCTTCTTATCGAATGCTTTCTTCATCCTTTGCTGATACAACTGACCATGGCACATGGCAGTCAATCGCTTCTCTTCAATCAGATTCAACTGGTCATAACGACTCTGAACCCATTCAGCATCAGTCAACTTGGCTTCCATCAAGACTCTCATTGATGGGATCTCCACCTCTACTGGGAGAACAGCCTCCATGCCGTAAACAAGAGAGAAAGGGGTTGCCCCTGTTGAAGTGCGGACAGATGTACGATATCCATGCAAAGCAAATGGCAGCATCTCATGCCAATCTTTGTACGTGAATGTCATCTTCTGGATAATCTTCTTGATATTCTTATTAGCAGCTTCAACAACCCCATTCATCTTGGGTCTGTAAGGAGAGGAATTATGGTGTGCAATCTTGAACTCAGTGCACAACTCTTCCATCATTTTGTTGTTCAAGTTAGATCCATTATCAGTAATGATCTTATCAGGCACACCATAACGGCATATCAGCTGATTCTTGACAAACTTCACGACCACCTGCCTGGTCACATTAGCATATGACGCCGCTTCAACCCATTTGGTGAAGTAATCAATTGCTACGAGAATAAACCGGTGTCCATTGGACGCCTTCGGTTCAATCATGCCGATCATGTCAATTCCCCACATGGAGAAAGGCCATGGTGATGAAATCACATTCAGAAGCGTCGGAGGAATATGAATCTTGTCCGCGTAAATCTGACACTTGTGGCATTTCTTCACATATTTGCAGCAGTCAGACTCCATTGTCAGCCAATAGTAGCCTGTTCTCAACATCTTTCTAGCCATGGCATGTCCATTTGAGTGAGTACCAAATGAACCCTCATGGACCTCAGTCATCAACAGGTCTGCTTCGTGTCTATCCACGCATCTGAGCAGAACCATGTCAAAATTCCTCTTGTAAATCACTTCACCACTGAGGTAGAAACTTCCTGACAACCTTCTCAGAGTTTTCCTGTCTTTCACAGATGCCCCAGGCGGGTAGACCTGGTTCTGGAGGAAAAACTTGATGTCGTAATACCAAGGCTTGTCGTTTTGTACTTCTTCAACTGCAAATACGTGAGCTGGTCTATCCAAGCGCATCACGGTGATATTGGGAACTTCATTCCAATACTTTACCACAACCATGGAGGCAAGCGTGGCAAGAGCATCTGCCATCCGATTATCCTCTCGAGGAATATGATGAAAGTCAACTTCAGTAAAGAACGTTGAAATCCTCCTCGCATAATCTCTGTATGGAATAAGACCAGGTTGATTCGTCTCCCATTCACCCTTAATCTGATTGACGACGAGGGCTGAATCACCATAAACATCAAGATGCTTGATCCTCAGATCGATGCATTCTTCTAATCCCATAATACAGGCTTCGTACTCAGCCATATTATTCGTGCATTTGAAAGTTAGCCTTGCTGTCAAAGGAATATGTGTGCCCTGAGGAGTAATGATTACTGCCCCAATTCCATTTCCGTATTGATTTACAGCGCCATCGAATACCATAGTCCATCGGGAACCAGGCTCTGGCCCTTCATCGAGTGTAGGCTCGTCACAATCTTTCATCTTCAAATACAAAATTTCCTCGTCTGGGAAGTCGTACTGAACAAACTGATGATCTTCAATCGGCTGATGTGCCAAATGGTTAGCCAAGATACTACCTTTGATAGCTTTCTGAGCTCGATACTCGATATCATACTCAGATAACAACATCTGCCAACGGGTAATTCTTCCTGTTAAAGCAGGCTTCTCGAAGATATACTTGATTGGATCCATTCTGGATATCAACCAAGTTGTATGATTTATCATGTACTGGCGTAAACGCTTAGCGGACCAAGCCAAAGCACAACACGTCTTCTCAAGCATAGAGTATCGAGACTCACAATCGGTGAACTTTTTACTCAGGTAGTAGATATCAGATTCTTTCTTTCCTGATTCGTCTTGCTGACCGAGTACACAACCCATCGAGTCTTCAAGAACCGTCACATACATGATCAAAGGTCTTCCTTCTACAGGCGGAGACAAGACTGGAGGTTCAGACAGATACTCTTTGATACTGTCGAAAGCTTTCTGGCAATCCTCGGTCCAATCATGGGACTGATCTTTCCGGAGGAGCTTGAATATCAGCGCACATGTGGCAGTCATGTGGGATATAAATCTGGAAATGTAGTTCAAGCGGCCAAGAAAACCTCAGACTTGCTTCTCAGTTTTGGGCGCAGGCATCTCTTGTATTGCTTTGACCTTTGCAGGATCAACCTCAATACCTCTCTCGCTGACTATAAAGCCCAATAACTTGCCAAAACGGACTCCAAATGTACATTTGTTCGGATTCAGACGAAGCTTGTACTTCCTTGTAGCGGTGTATTCGTCACTTTATGATTTATTGACTAAATCAAAAGCAAAGCATACAAAGATAGAGTCGCCACCGCACTTTTATTTATCCAAAGGAATGGCTAAAAAGCGAACAAAAGCCTAAGAAGTTTTACACATAGAAAACTAATGAAAGGTCAGAGATCTGGGTAAGGGGGTAATTATGCAAAGGGAAGGTGTTAGGCACCCAATGCATCCTAGGTACTCCTAGGGAACCCTTTTCACAAACTGTTGCAAAAGATATTGTTTATGAAAATATTTATTGTGCAAACATGGATTGGGAGGATGAGAAAAGAATATACAATTTTATTATTTTTGTATTTGGATGGATAACCATTGCCTACGTACCTTTACAGGATCAAAACCTCGTAGTTCGGCTAAAAGATTTCCAAAAAGTAAGTGGATTAATTTTAAACAAGAGCCCTAAGGTCTTTCATTATCCACGGGAGAAAACTCAACCTATACAACCACAAGTCCACCATGTGAGAAAAGCTTCAACTTGCTAGTGAGGAACTGTGCCCTATAATAAGCAAGGAAGTCTTACAATTCAATCACTAAAGACAAAAGGTGAAATTTACATCAACCACTAAGATAATTGAGATCTATGGCTAATGTATGAAAACTTATCAAGAATGGACAAAGCCACAAAACAAATTGAGTGAGTGGAATTAACCAATTATGAGTATTCACAAAGATGAAGTCAAAGTATGATTAGAATTCAATTCAAAATAAGTATTGTGAAAATGAAGTTTGAAAATCAAAGGCTTAAGGCCTAGGTTTCTATTTTGAAAACAGGTGAAAATGTTTGCACAAAGTTTTCTGGCTTGAGTTAACATGCAGATGGAGGTTTAAGAACAAAAGGGTGAGAGGTTAAGGGATGTAAAACTTCTTAGATGTTCACCTCTTGAGATCATATGTAGATGATCCAAGTGATTCCTTTGGAAAAGGCAACAAGTGATGACAAATAAACAACACAAATGGATACCGGATGCCAATCAATGGACTTACACTAATCTCACAAAACAAAGATGGATACCAGATGCCAATCAATGGACTTACACCAATCTCACAAAACCAAAATGGATACCGGATGCCAATCAATGGACTTATTCCAATCTCCTAAAACAAAATGGATACCGGATGCCAATCAATGGACTTATACCAATCTCCTAAAATAAAAAGAAACAATGGATACCAGATGCCAATCAATGGACTTAGTCCCAACTCCTACCAGATCATAGGAAACAACTGCCAATAAATGGACTTACAATTGACTCCTTAATGGACAAACAAAGTGTCACAAAGATATGAACAATGATCATGAAATGATATACAATTAATGCTCAAAGATGAAAACAATGCACAAAGGCACACTCAAACAATTATGCACATATGGGCAAACCAGCAAACAAGAAATCAATTAGCACACACTATACACAATCAATTAGGCTCAAGCAAGGTTAGGCTTTACAGCCAACTGGAATGGGGCATTTTGAGCTCTTAACCCTAACATTGAGAGTTAGGGTGAAGCAGATGAAATGGAGATGAGGGTTATGCCTCATAGCTCTTATCCTTGGCTTGGGAGAGCTTTAATCAATAGAAAGTGTGGGAGTTCAGAATGAAGGAACTCTTCTCCACAAATGATTGACTCTATAAGATCTTGGGTTCTTATTCACAATGCATCAACACATGGTGTGAGCAAAGTGAATGACACAACTGAATAGCAGGGGATGGATTACACATCCCTTTTATCTGCCAATTGCCTCTTAAGAGGACTTTACCTGCTTGGCACAAAAATTAAACAGACAAAAACATGGCCTCTTAAGGAGGGCTTCAGACAGGTGCCTGCCAAAGTAACATGACAGGTCTTCCAGACTACATGAAGATTAGAGATTATACCTAAGTGGTATGCCAACCACAAGCAAAAGCAAAGCAAAGTTCAAATGAACTTAAAGCAACTTAGGTACCTGTGTAAACAACTAAACAAATCAGTACAATACTCAGACAAACAGACAACAGTCAATAACAAACAGACAATCCCAATGTACAACACATAAGCCATAAAGGCAAACTCAAATGAGTTATCATCAACCTACAAAACAGAAAATGTTAGCAATCAAAAGCAAATATCAACATTCAAATGATGAAGCATCATTAACCATGGAACTTGGATGCTTAAACCTGAAATCAAAGCTCACATGTAAGCAACAAACCACTAGGTCAAAGCCTAGGGTCAAAGATGAAGAAAAAATTCAAAACAGGAGCTGAAAATCAACACAAAGCAACTTCAAACACATATTAACATATCCCTAAAAGGCTCACATCAAAATCAATCATCAAAGGCATTTCATGATCAAGTGAAGTCAAAGGCAATTTCAAGGCTCATATATGGACATCATGAATGAAAATTCCAAATCAAAACAGAAATGATTCAAATAATTCTGAAAAAATTCATGAACATTCAACACATCTAATATGATCATCATACAAAAAATCAGAACCAACAAAGATCATTTGGCATGGAAATTAAATGGCACAAGTTGAACAACCAAATGTGTGACACAAATTGTCACACCATGTTAACACAAGCATAAAACAGAAATGGTACATGATAAAAATACCAAACCAAGCCTAAAACATCCAGCAATGTGTCTAGAATCAGCATGTAAAATTTCAAGTCCATTTGATTAAAAACAAGCACTTCATGATAGAAAGAGTAAGGCAATGTCACAAATGCACATGTGTTCAATCAACCTAGAGCAAATAAAATTCCAGCAATGCACAACTTTAGAAAAAATCATCATAAGAAACTAGACATCTCAAGGAACAATTAGCAAAAAACCAGGTATTTTTTGGATCAATTTCCAATTTGATATGCATTTTTCAAGTTGATGAAAAATAAAAAAACAAATGAAGCATGTAGCATTCAAAAGTGGAGGGAAAGCAAAAATATGAAGAATATTTGAATATTTGCACCAGCCAGGAATCGAAGTATGTTGATATTTGAAATGGAGCACGCGCTTACTACAAAACGACAACGTTTCACAATGAACCCTAGCCTGCGTAAATTTGGACGGTTCAAACCGCCGCTATTTGCCAAAACCGACGCAATTTTTCCAGAATTCATCACAGTGCATGCATCTTCATCTTCTTCATGATGAAGATGATGAACATTCATATCAGTTTACCAGAAAATTCCAGATTCGTCCAGAACTCAAAAACAAATACATCATCATGAAGCATTTTCAATGGTGAGCAAAGATCAACTAACATCTAAACACAAATCATCAAGAACAAAGAGAATCGAGCAAAATCACTTTTGGATGCAAAACTTTAAACACACATAACTTGCTCAATAATGCACCAATTCACACGATTTTTAGATCAGAATCACCAGGAGAACAATATCTACAAGATATAGCAATGAATTTCAAAATTAAGAGGATCAAAAATTAACCTCTTGAAGAGCAGATTATGGTTTTGCACGATTCAAAGCTCCCGATGATCCAAATCAGTTCCAGAATGTTTATAATGATGATTGATGAAGAGTTTGATGCTTGGAAACGTGTAGATCTAGCTTAATAATCAACTTCCATGGCAAGGTTCTTGAACTTCAAGTGCTCGAAAATGGCTCCAAATCTTCAAACAATTGATGGATTCACACTCAATTATACTCACTGATCATGAATCTTCAACAAAAACAAGGTGTTATGTTGAAGAATTTTGAAATTTGATTATGAGAAATTTTTGGAGGGAGAGAGAATTTTGGATCTAGAAATATGAATTGTGATTAACCTCCTTCAAATTCTGTTATGATTATGGTATTTATATGAAGTCTTAATCACACTGAAAATGTTAATTAGCAATGGTTAATGGTGATTAGAAAAATAAGGTGTTTTGACAAAACTTGAAAATTAGTGGTGCATGAAGTAATATGGACGTGAACAGTAGCCAATGCATGATCAAGACAAAGTTATGTATTGATACAAAGCTCGTATGTATCAATACATAGAACATTTTGCCCTGCATGGATCGATACAAAACTCGTATGTATCAATACATAGCACATTTTTCCTTGCATGGATCGATACGAAATTCGTATGTATCAATACATAGCACATTTTGCCTTGCATGGATCGATACGAAATTCGTATGTATCAATACATAGCACATTTTGGCCATGCATACTTGATGATGATTTGATCATATCTCCTCAACCATTCATCAGATGCTCATGATCTTGGACTTTTTGGAAATGGGAGAGAAAGATCTAAAACTTTCATGTTGAACAAAATTTCATTTGAAGCTTTCTTGATGATGTAAGATTGAGTTGAAGTTGGTCCAAAACCCTTCCATTTTTGAAAATATTAGGTCACTTTCCATTTCTGGAAGCTTTTGACTTGACTTCAAATTATTCAATGTGAGTGTTTGAGATGTCAAATGAGACTTGTTTGAACATGAATTAAGTATTTCTAATCATCTCCCACCTCCAAATCCACAGTTGACTTTGCAGTTGACTTTCTGGGTCTTCAGATGACCTGGAAATGTCCTGATGAAATTTAAGCCTCTACCACTTGGGATTTTGCTTCAAAATGACATCATAGCTCATATTAACTCTTGATAATGATCATGGGGTCCAAATTTCAAGAATAACCACCATCTATTGCTCAATGAATGCATTTCATTGCTTGACCTGCAAATGCTTCAGTTGCAAGTAACAAGGGTTAATGACATATTTTTGTACATTTTGGTTAGTGATAAAAAGAAAAGCAATGATATACAAATGCAAGCAATGCTTGGTGATCAAGAACCACTCTTAAGAAAGATCCCACCCACAGGGAAGGAAGCAAGGTGTCCAATGATCCTTGAGGTAATGCAATGTTATGATATGATGCCATGAGGGATCTTAGGGACAAAATTGGGGTCTTACATTCCTCAGACGCTGAAAAAGCTTCAACAAATGCTCAACATGTTCAACTTCCGTTCGTGACTTAGCAATCATATCATCAACATAGACCTCAATCTCATTGTGCATCATGTCATGAAACAAGGTAGTCATAGCTCGTTGATACGTGGCTCCGGCGTTCTTCAAACCGAAGGGCATCACTCGATAACAGAATGTTCCCCACGGTGTGATGAATGTTGTCTTCTCCATATCCTCGGGTGCCATCTTGATTTTATTATATCCGGAAAATCCGTCCATAAATGAGAAGACTTTGAATTTAGCTGTATTGTCTACCAACATGTCAATGTGTGGTAGAGGGAAATCATCTTTCGGACTAGATTTATTCAAATCTCTGTAATCCACACACATTCGAACTTTTTCGTCTTTTTTAGGCACGGGCACAATGTTGGCCACCCATTGAGGATACGTAGAAGTCACCAGAAACCCCGCATCAATTTGCTTTTGAACTTCCTCTTTGATCTTCACTGGCATATCTGGATGAGTTCTTCTGAGCTTCTGCTTCACAGGCACGCACTCAGGCTTCAGAGGTAGGGAATGTTGCACAATATCTGTATCTAGACCCGACATGTCTTTGTACGACCAGGAAAAGATATCGGAATATTCTCGTAGTAAACTGATCAACCCCTTCTTCACAGACTCTTCAAGGAGTGCCCCAATCTTCACCATTCGAACACAATCTTCAGACCCCAAGTTGACTGTTTCCAGATTCTCAAGATGCGGCTGAATGATCTTCTCTTCGTGCTCAAGAAGACGGGTAATCTCATCAGGAATCCCTTCAACATCATCTTCCTCTGCCTCGAATACCGGGAATTCAAAATTGGGAGATGGCATTGGATCATTATGTTCAATGGGTTTTAGAATCAACCTGCATAATGATTTGGATATAAAAGCTATTTAGAAATCAAACAAGACAATCATTATGCAGATGAAAAGATTGCTTTTATGTTTTTTTTTTGGGTTTTTTGTGATCACCAATTTCATGCAAAAAGCAAAAAGTGAAAACAAATAGAAAAACAAACATTTAACATGAATTTATTGAATGAAATATCATTGTATTAAATGTTGCCAACAATGTCATCACTTCTCCTTTTGGCATGGGAGAAGGGTTTTTAAACAAAGTGATTATTACTTTGATTTATGGATAACTGTAGGAACATCCACAACGACCCAATTGTTGCAGATCCCACCAGGGATGACAAAGTTGTCAGAGTCCTCTGCATCTTCTTCCAGAATAGCAGCAGCTTCCTCGCTATGACCGGCGTGGATGAAACCTCCACTCTTGAACAACCATTTGTCATTGAAGACCCCGGAAGAATAGCCAATGCCAGCCCGGGACTTGTTGTCTTCAAGCTCGATCATTTTTCCTAGCCCAGCAACTGCACCACATTCGATGGCTAGTTTTGCATCACAATAGGAAGCAAATGAAGGAGTTCTCTTCTCAACAGGCTCGGCTATAGATAAAGCTTGGAAAGGCGTTCCAACTTCATCCTCAGCATCTATGTATGAGAAGGAAGACAAGTGGCTAACCAGGAGAGCCTTTTCTCCCCTTACGACAACCAGTTTCTTGTTCTTAACAAATTTCAGCTTCTGGTGTAGGGTGGATGTCACGGCGCCAGCCTCGTGAATCCATGGTCTACCAAGGAGACAGCTATAAGATGGGTGGATATCCATAACCTGAAAGGTAACTTGGAAATCACTTGGTCCAATCTTGATTGGGAGATCAACTTCCCCAATCACAGTCTTACGTGACCCATCAAAAGCTTTCACAACAACTCCACTCTGCCTCATGGGAGGCCCTTAAAATGACAATCTTGCAAGAGTGGATTTCGGCAAGACATTTAGGGATGACCCAGTATCCACCAGCACGTTGGACATGGCGTCGTCTTTGCAATTCATGGATATGTGTAATGCCAGGTTGTGGTCTCTTCCCTCCTCAAGGAGATCAGAGTCACAGAAACTCAAAGTATTGCAAGCAGTAATGTTTGCAACAATGCTGTCAAACTGTTCTATAATGACATCGTGATCGACATAAGCTACATCCAAGTGTAGCACCTCAATTTTTCACCTATCATTGTACATACATTCTCATATTAGGTCATAACATAACATGGTCCACTGCATAGCATTGCATTGTCCCTTTTGCCCAAGTGCAAGATCATCAGAGGAATTAGGTCAAACTGGTCAGGAGATCAGTCAGTCAAGCAAGCAAGTGTGTTTTTCATTGAGCCAAGGCCCTAGGGTTGGTCTAACATGTTCACATGACCTAGGGGTCCTTTTGAAGTGTTTTGGTCAAGGGTTGGATGTTCAGAAGTCATCAGTCAATGCACAGTCAGTCAGAAACCCTAAAAAGTCAAACTTGGTCAACTGGGCTTGATTTTATGGTTTTGATGATGGGATTTGGTTTGAGAGAGCTTATTCATGTCCAAATAGGCCTCATATAACATGTCAAACATCCTCATTGAAGAATTTGAAGCCAAATCAGAAATTTCCAAAAATAGAAACTGGACCTGTAATTGAAACTTGCCAAAAATGGAAACTTCTTGAGCCTAAACTTACATCATGATACAAGCTTCAAATGAATTTTTGCCCAACATGAAAGTTGAAGATCTTGTTCTCCCATTTCCAAAAAGTCCAAGAACACTCAATTCCCATGTATGGTTGGCAAGATATGATCAAATCATTTTCAAAAATTCTTGAACTTCAAAAGGCCATATCTCTCAAACCATTTGGCCAAATTTGGTGGGGTTTTTTCCAACAAGTCACATTTGACCTCCTCTTTCCAAAAATGTAACCATCATGCACCAAAACATTACAAATCAAAATGGCCTTTTTGCACTTACATGAATTAATTTTCAAGAGAGGTGAAAAAGTGAAACTTCAATATAACCATTTCCAATCTATTTGGCCATTCAAATAAGGTCTGAAATGTTGTTTATGGCTTGTTGCAAGCCCAATTTCGTGGATTTTGCCCTTGCACCTCACCATTCAAGCCAAAGTGGTCATTTAGCAAAACTTACAATTAAACTAATTTGTGTTTAGCATTCAATTAGAAAACCATAAACAGAAGTATATATGTCATTTCTCTGCCATTTTGCAACCCTAGCAGCCACAGTATTCCAACAGAAAACTCTCTCTCTAAAAAAAATCTCATTTTCATTTTTGAACTTTTGCTGAAAAATTCAAAGAGAACTCGAGCTATCCTTGCTTGCTACATCATCTCTCATCATCTTTGAGCTGATTCCAAGCATCAAACACCAACTGTAACAACCATTTCGTGACTGTTTTCTCCAAGCTTCATTAATGGCAGATTGGGATTGGAGCCAAACCAAGCTTTCTTGAGCCAAGCAAACTTCATCATTCATCATTTGGAGGTCTGTAGAGCAACTGCTTCAACAAGACCAAGCCAAATCCTCACTGTTTCACTAATTTCTTCAAAATCAAGTAAGATTTCGAACAACACCATTTGATAAATCTTGATATGTTTTAGAAAGGCCTTTGCATGCTGATTTCATTGGTAGTCTTGTTTTTAAAAATGGTTGAATGTGTTTGAAGATTTGTTGATTTGAAAGTTGATGTTCATTGATGTTTTCACACGATGCTTCCTTAATAGCTTGATTTAGTGAAAATGGATGGTGGATTTGTAATGCTGAATGTTTGCTGGTCATGATGGTGTGTCCAATTTGTATTTCTGGGCAATTTCATTTTCACGATTTCTTGAGGTTGAAGATGATAGCACTGTTCAACATAAACCCTAATCTTGTTTCCAGATTTTCTGTTTTCACGTGTGTTGCATGCCATTTACACTGTTCCATTGAAACCGACCAATCAAATTATTTCCCTTGCATGGCCAAAACGCGGCGTTTAGATAAGTGATCCTGGTAATTTCAAAAATGCCATCAGCGTGGCACATGTCTCATTAAATAATGTCATTTCTCAATTTTAATTTCATTTTTGATCATCATCTTGTAAAAATCATAAGTTCATCATGCTTGATCCAATTTCCATGGGATTTTTTGCATTTGATTCATCATAATCTCTACTTAATTGTCATATTTTTTCCTGATTTTTTTTGATGAATGGATTTTATTTGGTATTAGGGTTTTGCTCATGTGCTCAATTGTTGTACCTTTTACCAAATCATTTGTGAAATAGTGACACTTTATCCTATGGCCTTGCAAATTTTTATGCACAAACTAGACACATCCATGGTGATTTTGGTATAAAGTTCATGAATTTATCTTCTCTGGTCATCGAGTTATGATTTTTTGAAGTAGGGTGTGACAATTTGTGTCACACCATTGATGTGCAACTTGATGATTTTCATAGCCATGCTTCTTGACCTCAAAATGCTTTGATTTTTTGCATGAACTCACTTGAGTATGTCTTGTTTACATGTGACTTTTTGTGGATTTGTTTATGGCATTTTCCAATTGATTGAGATTTTTGTCCCCTGTCTGGTCTTGTGTTGACTTTTTGTGATACTTGTTCCCATTTGTTTTGTGAAATGCTCATACTTTATTAGATGGACATGAAATTTTACATGTGATTACTAGACATCTTAAGCTTTGCCATGGTTTTAGTCCCATTCATTTCTCATATGCCATCCCTGATTTATGATTTTTTCAAGTTGATGTATGTTTGGTTGACTTCTTTGAGCATGTTCAAAATTGCCTTGCCTTTCTGATTTTCATTGACTGCCTTCTACTTGTCCAAATGAGATGAAATTTGACATGCTTACCATGCTGTGGGTTGTGATTGATCATGATTTATTTGATGATTTTTGGAAATGTTTAAGATTGCTTTTGATTCAAGTCTTGCTGTTGACTTCTATGAGCTTCTAAATGCCATGCCATGACCTAAATTGTTCATGAAATTATGATGATGATTGATATGAATGTGAAACCAATTGGGTTTGTTTCTTGATTGTTTGAAAATGATTTTGGACACTTGCCATTTGCTGTTTTGACTTTCTCATTCTCTTTTGACCCTAGGCTTGCCCTAGTGGTCCTGTTACTCACATTTGAGCTCATGTTTTCAGGTTGACCAACAATTGTCCAATGAGACCAACATAAATTGGTTTTGTTTGTTTGTTTATCATGACTAACAGGTTTTGTTTTGTAGGTTGCTTGGCTCACATGCCTTGAGCCTTGTGCATTGCACACTTAGCTTGTTTATGATTGACTGTTGACTTCTGTTTCCTTTTGCTTTAATTTTGAAGTTGTATACTAATGTCTGTTTGACTATTTCAGGTACTTTTAGTTGCTCAGTTCCTTGTGAACTTTTGCTTTGCTTTGCTTGATAAGCAATTTGCATTGAGGTATACCTTTCTATCTTCATGTAGTCTGGAAGACCTGGCCTGTTACTTGGCCAGGCAACTGTCTGAAGTCCTCCTTAAGAGGCAATGTTTTTTATTGTTTAATTTTGTCCTTGTACATATTCAAAGACCTCCTAAGTGAAGAGGCAATTGGCAGGACCCAAGGGATAAGCAATCTATCCCCTGCTAGTCTGTGTGTCACTCCCCTTGCTCACACTACCTGTGTTGATGCATAGTGAGTAAAAGCCCAAGATCTATAGAGTCTAACTTGTGGATAGAGTTCCCCCTTTATGAACTCCCACACCTTCTGATATTCAAATGCTCTCCCTGACCAGGGATAAGAGCAATGAGGCACACCCCTCATCTCCTTTCATCTGCTTCACCTTGGCTCTCAATGTCAAGGTTAAGAGCAACTTTTACCCGGTTCCAGAGGTTTGTTTGTTGAGGTTGATATGACCCCTCGGCTAAAACCTAGCCTTGTTTGAGCCCCTTGCTTGTGTATAGTGTGTGCTACCTGTGCTTGTATGTTTGTTTGACTTGCTTCCTGTGCAAGTTAGGGTTAGTTTAGACTTGCTTCCTGTGCAAGTTAGGTTTTGCTTGGCTTGCTTCCTGTGCAAGTTAAGTGCGTGTGTGGCTTGCTTCCTGTGCAAGTCATGATTAAGATAGGCTGGCTCCCTGTGCCAGTTAGCTAGTAACCTTAACTTAGGGATGATTTTGCATGATAACATCTAGGCTCGAGTCGTAGTCTCCCTAGTGTTGTGTCTCCCTCTGTTATCTGGTTAGGCTAGTCCTTTTTCCCTGCGTAGGGGAACTACGTCGCCCTGATCTTCATACCAGATGAGGTACGTAGGCAGGAGATTGAGCTGATCTCTCCGGGCGCCCTTTTGTTTTATTTGTGTGAGTTGTTTCTCCTTTTCTGGTTGGAGTCCGACATAAGTCCAGCGATTGGCAGTTGGTTTCCTGTGTGTGTTTGTTGGTTCGGATGCTGATGTAAGCCCAGTGATTGGCATTCAGGCTCCACGTTTGCCAGTGTTTGTTTGTGTGCGTGTCAGCCGAGCTACGAATGCTCTGATTCTTCTTCGTCCAAGAAGATACGTATGCATAGGATGCGATATCCTAGCGAGCATGTGTCGTTTCCCCAGTCCGAACTACTTCGACTCTGATGTCTATGCCTGATAGACTAAGTAGGCCCAGGATGCGGTATCCTGCCGAGTCAGTCTTGTCTGTTTTCTTGTGTCTCTTTCAGCCAGTGTGTGTGTGTGTGTTTGAGCAGTGTTTTAGCAACCATTTTCCTTCCTATTGTGCGTGGATCCTGTCGAGTACGACGGATGCGTAGGGGTGCTAATACCTTCCCTTCGCATAACCGACTCCCGATCCCATTCTCTTTGGTCGCGAGACCATGTTGTAGCACCTCAAATTTGCACCCATCATTGTACATACATTCTCATATTAGGCCATAGCATAACATGGTCCACTGCATAGCATTGCATTGTCCCATTTGCCTCAAGTGCAAGCCAATCAAGAAGTTAGGTCAAACTGGTCAGGAGATCAGTCAACCAAGCAAGCAAGTACAAATTCCATTGAGCCAAGGCCCTAGGGTTGGTCCAACATGTTCACATGACTTGGGGATCCATTTGAAGTGTTTTGGTCAAGGATTGAATGTTCAGAAGTCATCAGTTCATGCACAGTCAGTCAGAAACCCTAAAAAGTCAAACTTGGTCAACTGTGTCTGATTTTATGGTTTTGATGGATGAATTTGGTTTGAGAGAGCTCATTCATGTCCAAATAGGCCTCATATATCATGTCAAACACCATCATGGAAGAATTTGAATCCAGATCAGAAATTTCCAAAAATGGAAACTGGACCTGTAATTGAAACCTGCCAAAAATGGAAAGTCTTGATCCTCAAACTTACATCATGATACAAGCTTCAAATGAATTTTTGCCCAACATGAAAGTTGAAGATCTTGTTCTCCCATTTCCAAAACGTCCAATAACACTCAATTCCCATGTATGGTTGGCAAGTTATGATCAATTCATTTTCAGAAATTCTTGAACTTCAAAAGGCCATATCTCCCAAACCATTTGGCCAATTTGGGTGGGGTTTTTTCCAACAAGTCACATTTGACCTCATCTTTCCAAATATGTAACCATCATTCACCAAAACATCACCATGCAAAATGGCCTTTTTGAACTTGCCTTAATTAATTTCAAGTGAGTTGAATTTTGACTTTTCAAAATAATCATCTCTAACCAATTCTACCAATCAAACATGTTCTGAAAATGCATTTGAGACTTGTTGGAAGCCCATTTTCATGCAGTACATACACACATTACCTACTTGCTTGAAAATTGGAAAGAAAGTACACTTTCTACTAACTCTATCCCACCTTTTCATGGACTTGGATTTGTACCACAAGCAACATCAAACAGCAGATCTTAACATCATTTTCTGTCATTTTTGAAACCCTAGTTATAGCCTCAAAAACACAGAACTTCACTCATTCTCTAAAACTTCATCTTTGCATTTTTCCAAAATCTGTCAACATTGGCCAAAGAACTGAACCTTGCCTTGCTTAATACAACATCCATTCATCATTTTGAACCTGTTTTCACCACCATTCCCCACCTGGAAGCTCACTTACACGACTGTTTTTCTTCACACATCATCCATGGCAGAACTCGGTTTAAGCATTTCCAAGGGTTGTGGAGCTACAAACCACTCACCATTCATCATTTCAAACCACTAGCTTCATCTGTTTGAGCTTATAACACACAAACAACACTGTTTCGTTGATTTCTTCAAAATCAAGTAAGAACTCGAGTCACTCTTTTCTCTAAATCATGCATTGCTTTGTGTAGAGCTCTTTGTGCTGGTCATTTTGGAACTTGAACCACTAAAAATGGTTGAGTATTTGTGGAGTTATGATGTTTTAAAGTTTGATGATGAAATGAGTTTTTATTCGATTCTTCTTGTTTAGCTTGATTTAACGAAAATGAATTTTGGAATGATGATGTGCATTGTGTGCTGGTTCGAATGTTATGTCCAATTCCCATTTCTGGGATTTTTGTTCATCATTGATGATGAACATCACTGTTCATAAAACCCTAAACTACTTTGTCTGCCCAGAAAATGGTTCACGTGTGTGCATGCTTTCGTTACTGTTCCAGCCCCCTTGCCCAATCAGAACATTTCCAGCCCTGGCCCTAAACGACCGTGTTTCAATTAGTGACCCTGGGAATTACAAAATTGCCACTGGCGTGGCATGGGACATATTAAAATATGTTGTTTTCTTAATTCTTATTCCATTTTGTGACCAATCTTTGAAAAATCATTGCGCATCCAATTTTAATCCAAATCTCATGGAATTTTTTGCATTGTGTTCATCTGGATCTCTACTTTTTTATCATGATTTTTGCTGATTTTTTTGATGGATGGTTTTTAATTGGTATGAGGGTTTGTGACATGTATGCATATTTTGTACACTTTGCCAAAACATTTGTGAAATGGTGATACTTTATCCAATGGCTCCCAAATTTTTTGTGCTTAAACTAGACACACTCATGATGATTTTGATGTAGAGTTTGTGAATTTATCTTATCTGGATTGTGAGTTATGAATTTTTGAATTAGGGTGTGACAATTTGTGTCACACCATTGATGTCCAACTTGCTGATTTTTGTATCCATGCTTCTTGACCTCCAATTGATCTGATTTTTTGCATGAACCTGCTCTTGTATGTCTAGTTTACATGTGAATTTTCTTGGAATTATTTGTGGCATTTCCTAATTGTTTGAGATTTTCTCCCCTGTTTAGTCATATGTTGACTTTTTGTGACACATGTTCCCATTTCATTTGTGAAATTCTCATACTTTATTAGATGGACATGAAATTTTACATGAGATAACTAGACATCCCAATCTTTGCCATGGTTTTAGTCCCATTCATTTATCATACACCATCCCTGATTTATGATTTTTCTAAGTTGATGCATGTTTGGTTGACTTCCTTGAGCATGTTCAAAATTACCTTGCCTTTCTGATTTTCATTGACTGCCTTCCACTTGTCCAAATGAGATGAAATTTGACATGCTTACCATGATGTGGGTTGTGATTGATCATGATTTATTTGGTGATTTTTGGAAATGTTTAAGATTGCTTTTGAGTTAAGTCTTGCTGTTGACTTCTATGAGCTTCTGTTTGCTATACCTTGACCTAAATTGTTTATGAAATGATGATAGTGATTGATATGAATGTGAACCCAATTGGTTGTGTTTCTTAATTGTTTGAACATGATTTTGGATGCTTGCCCTTTGCTGTTTTGACTTTTTCATTCTCCTTTGACCCTAGGCTTGCCCTAGTGGTCCTGTTACTCACTTTTGAGCTTGTGTTTTCAGGTTGACCAACAAATGACCAATGAGACCATTTCTTTTTGATTGAGCTTGCTTAAATATCATTGTCTAACTTGTTTGTTTTGTAGGTGGCTTGGCTCACATGCCTTGAGCCTTGTGCCTTGCACATTCATTTGCTTCTGACTGACTGTTGACTTCTGTTTCCTTTTGCTTTGTTTGAGGTTGTATACTAATGTCTGCTTGACTATTTCAGGTGCTTTTAATTGCTTAGTTCCTTGTGAACTTTTGCTTTGCTTTGCTTGTATAAGCAATTTGCATTGAGGTATATTTCTCATCTTCATGTAGTCTGGAAGACCTGGCCTGTTACTTGGCCAGGCAACTGTCTGAAGTCCTCCTTAAGAGGCAATGTTTGTGACTGTTTACATTTGTCCTTGCATAGAGTCAAAGACCTCCTAAGTGAAGAGGCAATTGGCAGAACCCAAGGGATATGCAACCTATCCCCTGCTATTCTGTGTGTCATCTGTTCTGCTCACACCACTGTGTTGATGCATTGCAGATACAAACCCAAGATCTTGTACAATTGTACAGTTGAGTCAGTTTTAAATGTGTAGAAGGGTTCCCCCTTTCTGAACCCACACATTCTTGTCTTAAGCTCTCCCAGGCCAGGGATAAGAGCTGTGAAGTCTTATCTTCACTCACCTTTCATCTGCTTCACCTTAGCCCCTCAATGGCAAGGTTAAGAGCACATTCACCCAGTTCCAGAGGTTTGTTTGTTGAGGTTGATATGACCCCTTGACTAAAACCTAACCCTTGTTTGAGCCACTTGCTTGTGTATAGTGTGTGCTACTTGTGCTTGTATGTTTGTTTGACTTGCTTCCTGTGCAAGTTAGGGTTAGTTTAGACTTGCTTCCTGTGCAAGTTAGGTTTTGCTTGGCTTGCTTCCTGTGCAAGTTAAGTGTGTGTGTGGCTTGCTCCCTGTGCAAGTCATGTTTAGGATAGGCTGGCTCCCTGTGCCAGTTAGCTAGAAACCTTAACTTAGGGATGAATTTGCATGACAACATCTAGGCTCGAGTCGTAGTCTCCCTAGTTGTGTCTCCCTCTGTTATCTGGTTAGGCTAGTCCTTTATCTCTCCGTAGGGGAACTACATCGCCCTGATCCTCATACCAGATGAGGTACGTAGGCAGGAGATGAGCTGATCTCTCCGGGCGCCTGTGTCTTTGTTTTGCCTTGTTGTGTGCTTGGAAGCTGATGTAAGTCCATCGAGTGGCAGTTAGGTTCCAGTGTGCGTGCGTTTTGGTTCGGATGCTGATGTAAGCCCAGTGATTGGCATTCAGGCTCCACGTTTGCCTCTTTGTGTGCGTTTTGGTTCGGATGCTGATGTAAGTCCAGTGATTGGCATTCAGGCTCCATGTTTGCCCGTGTCTGTGTTTGTCTGTGTGCGTGTCAGTCGAGCTACGAATGCTCTGATTCTCCTTCGTCCAAAGGAGATACGTATGCATAGGATGCGATATCCTAGCGAGCATGTGTCGTTTCCCCAGTCCGAACTACTTCGACTCTGATGTCTATGCCTGATAGACTAAGTAGGCCCAGGATGCGGTATCCTGCCGAGTCAGTTTCAGTCAGTTTCTTGTGTCTCTTTCAGCCAGTGTGTGTGTGTTTGAGCAGCGTTTTAGCAACCATTTTCCTTTCTATTGTGCGTGGATCCTGTCGAGTACGACGGATGCGTAGGGGTGCTAATACCTTCCCTTCGCATAACCGACTCCCGAACCCATTCTCTTTGGTCGCGAGACCATGTTCTTTCCAGGTTTACTCTGAGCGTTTCCTTTCCCTCCTTTGGGATAAATAACGCACGGTGGCGGCTCTGTTGTTCTTATTTTCCCGCCGGTTTTTCGCGTGATGCGACAGCTGGCGACTCTGCTGGGGATAAAGAGAAGTTGACCTATGCTGGTCCATCTTCCCTGAGCGAGTCTCTCCTAGCGCTCTCTAGGTTAGGGTTTTGGTTGCTTTGTGCTGTGTTTATTTATTGCATTCATTATTTACTGTTTGCATTCATTGTCTATTGTTTGCATTTATGTTTGTAATTATGTTTGCATTCATATTCATTATTCATCTGCCTGGCTGGTTGTCTGTTTTCCTTTGTTGGGGTGGGAGTCACTTGAGGTAAAAGGTCCAATACCCAGACCATGAGTGAAATCTAGGAAACCTAGGAATAGAGTGATTCATGGGAAGCGGGTGGTGTACGCCACTTAGCGGAACATTGATATCACGAGCAGTTCAGACCCTGGTGGGATATTATCGGTGCATACATCGGGTGTGCACAGGATGATATTCTGCGAAAGGTTATTTATGCTGCGTTTCTCTCGACCTTACCCTGGCCTAGATGACACCCGTGAGTGGGGAAGGGTTTGATCATTACAGGTACAGTTGCTGATTGGTGATGTGTTGGTGACTCTTGGTACTGATGGTGACTGTGAATTATGGGGCATTTATTTCTGGGACGCCAGAGTTCTGTCCGTGGTTTATCAGCGGGTTCCGTTTATTTTGGATCCCCGGGCTGAATTGAGAGTACTTGTTCAGAGGATCCGTTTGTCACCCGTTCAGTGGTTGTTCCTGTGAAGCTAGTGATGTAATCTCCGGTTCCGTTTATTTCGAAACTCCCCAAGTTGGATTTATGGTGACTTGGTCCCGCAAATTGACTGATTCAGAAAAGCAGAGGGTCTACAGTTGACTTGGCGGCACAGTGGCCTGCATTCATGCATTTGCATCATATCATTTCGCATTCATCTGCATTCAACTCATGTCTATCCGTACTCAGGGTCCATTATTTTTAATTAAAACTCAGGTCGAGAGACATCCAGATGTCAAAATGTTGTTGATAAAATTTTATCTGTCTCAATGAAACCAAAAAAAAACAGGACTGAATATTCCTAGTACGGACAGACATTGCATGTGTGAGTCATACTAACCCATTTGCTGTTTTGTAGGTTCCAGTAATTCAACCGGTGCGCATAGCTTGTCTGTTCAGATAACCTGCTAGGGGTCAACAAATCCAAGCTGATGGATCTTCTCAACGCCAATATCCTTGAACTGAAAGAGATGATGAGGGAGTTGTTCAGTGTTGTGCAAGGACTTGCCTTGGGGCAGAAAGCCATGTCTGAAAGATTGGAAAGGATCGAGAAATGGCTGATAGTGGAGAAAGTCCAGGGGAAGGCTCCGTCCTCCGAAGTGAACAAACCTTCTGGTACTACAGCAAAGAAACCCTCTGACAGTGGTCCATTCCAGAAGGAGGTTGAGCCAGTTGGTGCGCCCGCAAAGAAAGAACGCAGCAAAGATCGTTATCATCCTTATGCTGCCACTGTAACCACTCCTGTCAGCAATCCACCTGCTCAACAGCAACAACTGCCACCTCAACAGAAGACACCGGGAGCTAAGAGCCGGGTGAGGAAGAAGAATGGGGATCGTCAGTTTGAGGAACCACCTGTGACTTATGCCCTTCTTTTCCAAAGGTTGAGGGATCTAGGATTAGTTCGACCGAGGATTTTGATTCCGATAGAACAGCAGCGGAGGCATGCAAACTATGATGCGAGTGCCAAGTGCGAGTTTCACTCTGGGGCACCCGGACACAGCATTGAAGGTTGCAGAGCTTTTAAGCATATTGTCCAAGATCTGGTGGACTCCAAGGCTGTCAGCTTGGCACAGATAATGAATGAGGATGTCAACCCCGTACTCAGGCAGGGACCAGTAAAGGTAAAGATGATGAAAAAGGTCAAGAAAGGAATAGAAGTGATTGAAGAGGGTCAGCTAAAAGGTCCAATGGCTATGGTTCCAAAACTTCTGCTACGGGATGGAGCCTTCCCTGCTGTTGATAATGCTTGTGCGACTGTCACTACCAAAGGGTGTGTATTGATGAAGGACCCGACCCAGAAGATGAAGAAAGTAGAAATGGACAATGAAAGATGTAAAGCACCCAGTCTGGCAGTTGAAACCGTCCAGGTGGAGAACGCTCTTGTCGCCGAGAAAGAGAAGAAGCTGTCCATTTCTTCTTATAAACAAGCTCTGGAAGTGGTGAAGAACAAAGAGGCCCAAGGCTGGGGAAGGATTATTGACATCGTGATAAAAGCAGACATGTTTGGGGTCGGTTATCAGCCGGGTCAAGAGTCGTCTAGATCAAATAGAGGATGTCGCCCACCTTACACCTTCGTCAGTGCAGGGATGTTGGATCCTGGCCATGCCCGTTCAATGGGTGAAGATGTTGACAGCGACCGCGAGCTTGAGGCGTGGATAAAGTCGTACGTACCAGGCGATTGGAAGGCCTCCAAAAGCATCACTGTCACTCATCCGGAAGTGTAGTATTTCTGTGTTTTAATTTTTGTTTGCATGAAAGCCATACGTTTTGCCCGAAACGTAATGGTCCATTGTAAGGGCCATCTCACGTGTTTTATTATGCAACATTTTGCATCAGTAATGAATGGATGTTTTTGTAGTTAAAAGCGGTGTTCCCTGTTTTTCATTTAATTTTGCAATTTAAAAAAGGAAAAAAAACAAATAAAAATGGCAACGTTTTTTCATTCTCTTTCCTTTTGACTTTGTCTCGTTCCAAAGTGATTATTCTCCTGATCTCACCGATAACGATTTGGCTACACCTCTGTATGACTTCGACAATTCGATCTATCATGCCAGAGAAAAAGGCGAAGAAGATTGTGATTTGCTGGAATTAGCCAGGTCATTGAAACGAGAGGAGAAGGTGATTCAACCGCACGAGGAGCGATTCAAGATTGTTACTCCAAGCTCCGCCGAGGTTAGAAAGCGAAAAGCTGAGGCCGACAAAGGATAAGAAAAGGAGAGAATGTGTATGGACCACCAAGACGTGAACAAAGCTAATCTGAAGGATGAATTCCCGGTACTTCACAATGAGGTATCGGTTGATTATATGGCTCAGGTCTCAGTGTTTATCTTCATGGATGGCCTCTTGGCCAAGACCAGATTGAATTGTCGCCAGATGATGTGAAGTAAACCAGGTCTACCACACAAGGGGCACCTTCTTGTTCTAAGGTGATGCCATTCAGTCACAAGAGGCCGGTGCCACGTATCAGAGGTCTACGGTGACTTTGTTTCATGATATGATTCATCATGAAAGCAAATGCCATGTTGATGACATGATGACAAAGTCCCAAGCAGAAGAGGGGCATCCGGTGGGCTTGATCGAGTTGGTTGATTGGTTGAGATAACTCACACTGTTGAGCCCGAATCAGTGCACTTATGGAGTGCTATTCATCAAGCTACCGAGGCTTGTTGTGAGTAAGTCAGAGGAATCAAAGTTGATCCTGCAAAAAAAAAAAAAAAAAAAAAAAAAAAAAAAGAGGTAAGTTGCAGGAACCTCTGATTCCGATACTTCAGTGAAAGAAATAACTGTTAATCCGGTGTTTGATAACCCTCGAGGGGTCTATGAGGTGCGTATTGGGTCAACATGACTAGTCTTGTCGAAAAGAGTATGCAATTTACCTAAGCAAAAAGTTTATCGACTGTGAAACAATACACTCACTGTTTGAAAAAACTTGATGTACTTTGGCATAGGCTGCTCGCCGACTGAGACAGTGTATGCTGATTCATACCACTTTGTGGATGTCCAAAATGGATCTGATTAGGTATGTGTTTGAAAAGCCAGCAGCAACCCGTGGAAGGTCATCAACCAAGGAAGTTTGAGGTCCCTGATGAGGACATCTCGAGGTACTCAAATCGAAAGATTGAGAGTGACTGATCCCGGAGGAGGGGTCTGACCCCGAATCCGAACGGATTCCGATGTCTGAGGGGGAAGGAGACGAGGTGAATAAGGTAGTGCTTCCCGGATCACAGTTGGTTGCACCAACAATGGTGGTTGAACATAAAGTCTGTATCCTGGATATTGAACCTAGGGATGTGCGTCTACCTGGGGCAGTGTCTTCCTCACAGAAATATGAGAAATCAGAGAAGACTGAATGGATAAAGACTCGGAATGACACGTTGAGCCCAGCTGAAGGAAAGGGCTGACAGTTACCTGGCATGGGGCAGTTGTACCCAGTGAACGAAGCATGTTGTTAACCAAGAAGTGTGACCTCGCGCGTACCACGTGGAAGAGTTGGTTGAAAGGGATCCTTCCTCCTCAAGACGATTGTGGGGCAAATGGAGGAACAGTCATGAGTGTCCATTCGTGGTCAAGAAGGTTTCCTCTGACAGAACCTTGTTATTGACAACCACGGATGACGACGATTTTCCATCCCCTGTGAGTGCGGACGCAGTTAGAAAATACTTCGTGAAAGAGACCCGCTGGACAAAAAGAATAAAGAGTCCAGGCAAAAATGGGCATCCCGGCGAACCAAGAAAAAAGAGAAAAAGGTTCGGGCAAAAGTTAGGGATAAAAATAAAAGAAAAGAACTGTACACCCGGCAAGTTGAAAACCCGCAAGGGCGACTTGGGCAAAAAAGGGTATCCCGGTGGACTGAAACCCGAAAGGGCGGTCCAGGCAAAAGAGGGAATGAAACGAACCACTGCGTCTAGCATGATCATTTGTGCTCATGATGACTTGGATAATCTCCGACAGAGACCGATCGGAAGCGTCTTGTTCAGAAGACAGAAGGTGCGGAAAGTCCTGAGGACATATGAGGTGTAACTGAGTGGGAACCCGATGAGATCACAGTTTCACGTTGCCATTAGGATAGATTTTTTTCTTTTATGTGCAATCACCTCTTTCCAGGGTTTGCTTCCTGTGTGTTGCTCAATTGTGAGCCATCTTTTATTCCAGTCAAATAAAGCGTGTGTTCGGTCAAATAAATTTCGTTTTTGTGTCATTACTGTTTTGATTACAAAAACATCTATTCATTTTGATAAGAATATTTGCATTTTTGAAACATAGAGGTCCCTTCTGATGCATGCTTGTGAGATTGAAATCTGGAAATCTTACTTGGAAGTCTGAGTGACCTAAGTGTTGAAATATCAGAACACCTGGGGCATACCTGGAGCACGTTTTTATCTGACGATCTCTGGTGCAGGTGCTGTTAGATATCTTCATTCACTAGCCAGTGGTAATATGGACCTTTTTGACAAGAAAAATCTGCAGAGCCCGATCAGGGGCAATGGATAGTTGAACGGTGAAAAGACGGTGAAGGATTACGACAACGATCCTGGAAAGTTAATCAAGAAGACTCTTCAAAGTCTGATGATTGGAAAGTATGTATGAATCCCAGGAGTTTGATCTCCGTGAAGTACAGACGAGTTGGGAATACAAGATGATGGAGCAGAAAAGTCCAGAAGAGTCTGGGAGTTCTTAAAAGTGGAAAGTCAACACTATGGGTGGATGATGGATACCAGTGTTCGACGAGTCGACCGACATCCCTGTCAAACAAGCTATATCTCCCTAGAGGATTGAGAGTGTGATCTCCCTGGCAGATTCGAGATCGTTGTCTCCTCAGCAAGCCTGAAGGTTGTCACGTCCCCAGCAGGGGCAGGGGCAGAATGTTTCTCAGGGAGGAGGACGTTTCCCCCAGCCCAAACCAGTATTGAAGCTATCAGGGTTATTTCCCTTGCAGAGGTGTCTGTGGACAGTACCTTCTTTCCCCAGCAGATCTAAGGATTGCTTCTCCCCAGCAGGCCTATGCTTGCAGATTTCCCCAGTTGAGAATCCCCGCTGAGCGCCTGGCAGTTATTTTCCCCGGGAGTCCCCTAGTGGAGTTTATCAGTAGACTGTTGGTGTGTTCCCCAACAATTGGTTTTGTGATGCTACCTCCAGTATGGCCGTGAGTGCTTATCCCAAGCAGGTTTGTGGGAATTCATCTCCAGTATGATATGACGTGTTATCATCCTCAACAGAGTTGTTACTCTCACCACTATGGTTGTTCTCTCCACTAGGATCGTTCTCCTCAGCAGAATGGTGTGGTTTTTCCTCAGCAAGTTCCCCGAGTGGAGCGGGTCTCATGAAATACATCTCCAGCAGTGATTCTCCTACATATGGATTGGTTGGGTCGTCCCTAGTGGAGTAGCATTTATTTCTCCAGCAGAGTTCATCCTACCAGTGGATTGGGCGGGTTTCTGTAGTAGACTGATATCGGCATCCCCAGCTGAGTTGATTCTACCTATGGATCGCGTGGGTTATCCCTAGCGGAGTAACAGACATTCTCCAAAGCAGGGTTTATCCTATCTGAAGATTAGTTGAGTCTTCCTCTCAGTGAAGTCGCTTTACCATTCCCCAAGCAGGGTTCCCCGCAGAGTATTTCCCCAAGAGGAGTCTCCCCACAGAGTCAGAGTATCTGATCATTTCGGCTCCCTAGCCAGGGTTCATTTGCATTTTGCATGTAGTGATCATTGCATCCTCAAAAATCGCGTAGCATTTCCATTCATAAATGGAGCATTACGCCATAGAAAAATCAAACATATGCATTCATATGTTCGAAACCCCATTAGACCGTATTCCCTGCAGAGACGGATTTTTGTTCAACCTGAACAACGCATTTGCTATAGTTACTCCAGTCAACAATTGGTGTTGATAATCCCCATAGAGGTCTATTTCCTCATCCGTTGGTGAAAGGAAAGCCTGCTTCTCCCCAGTGAGACCCCCCTGCAAGTGTTCAGCCTTGCCCGGTCATCTTGTGGATGTCAGTACCCCGTCAGCACCCGCGTGTGTTTGTTTTCCTTGGTGTCGGTAAACACCATCTTTCGGTGATTCCCAGTCATGCGTAAGTGTCTGGTCTTCTTTGATGTCTGTAAACATCATCTTTCGATGTTCGTAACGTCGTCCCTCCCCTAGTGAAGATTCCTCCTCTCCGTTGGTGTCGATAAACGTCGAGTTTTTCCTAGTCATCCGATGATGTCTAGTCGTACCATTCCCCATGTGGACTTACCTCTCCGTTGGTGTCGATAAACGTCGAGTTTTTCCTAGTCATCCGATGATGTCTAGTTGTACCATTCCCCATGTGGACTTACCTCTCCATTGATTTCGATAAACGTTGAGTTTTTCCCATTCGTCCGTTGACGTCTGGTTGTATTTCTCTTTTGCCCATTCATCAGTAAATGTCTGGTTGATCCTTTTGGTGTCTGTAAACATCATCTTTCGATGTCTGTAAACGTCGAGTTTTCCCATTCATCAGTAAATGTCTGGTCGATCTTTTTGGTGTCTGTAAACATCATCTTTCGATGTCTGTAAACGTCGAGTTTTCCCATTCATCAGTAAATGTCTGGTCGATCTTTTTGGTGTCTGTAAACATCATCTTTCGATGTCTGTAAACGTCGAGTTTTCCCATTCATCAGTAAATGTCTGGTCGATCTTTTTGGTGTCTGTAAACATCATCTTTCGATGTCTGTAAACGTCGAGTTTTCCCATTCATCAGTAAATGTCTGGTCGATCTTTTTGGTGTCTGTAAACATCATCTTTCGATGTCTGTAAACGTCGAGTTTTCCCATTCATCAGTAAATGTCTGGTCGATCTTTTTGGTGTCTGTAAACATCATCTTTCGATGTCTGTAAACGTCGAGTCTTCCCATTCATCAGTAAATGTCTGGTTACCTCTCCGTTGGTTTCGATAAACGCCGAGTTTTTCCTGGTCGTCCCCAGTTGGTTACCTCTCCGTTGGTTTCGATAAACGCCGAGTTTTTCCTGGTCGTCCCCAGTTGGTTACCTCTCCGTTGGTTTCGATAAACGTCGAGTTTTTTCTGGTCGTCCCCAGTTGGTTACCTCTCCGTTGGTCTTGGTAAACGTTGAGTTTTTCCCATTTCGTCCGTTGACGTATGGTTGTATCCCTTCCAGTCATTCAATAACGTCTGGTTACCTCTCCGTTGGTCCCGATAAACGTTGAGTTTTTCCTAGTTGTCCGTTGGCATCTAGTTGTGATTGTTGTTCCCATTCACCATCGTTGTGATGTCTGGATGTGGCCGTACCCTTTGAAAACGAGACCAAAAAATATATACCCGGTAATAAATATCAAATCCCAGTGGATGTTTCCAGTGTTGGATCCCTGTATTGTGCAAATTCTACGGTTCTTGGTATTCAATCCCTGTGTACCCTGAAAGTCTGACAGCCGTTGCTATCATCCGTTCGGGTTCCCAGCTGATTGAATAGGGGCAGCTGTAGCACCACAAATTTGCACCCATCATTGTACATACATTCTCATATTAGGCCATAGCATAACATGGTCCACTGCATAGCATTGCATTGTCCCATTTGCCTCAAGTGCAAGCCAATCAAGAAGTTAGGTCAAACTGGTCAGGAGATCAGTCAACCAAGCAAGCAAGTACAAATTCCATTGAGCCAAGGCCCTAGGGTTGGTCCAACATGTTCACATGACTTGGGGATCCATTTGAAGTGTTTTGGTCAAGGATTGAATGTTCAGAAGTCATCAGTTCATGCACAGTCAGTCAGAAACCCTAAAAAGTCAAACTTGGTCAACTGTGTCTGATTTTATGGTTTTGATGGATGAATTTGGTTTGAGAGAGCTCATTCATGTCCAAATAGGCCTCATATATCATGTCAAACACCATCATGGAAGAATTTGAAGC
Organism: Lathyrus oleraceus; assembly: GCF_024323335.1. NCBI lineage: Eukaryota > Viridiplantae > Streptophyta > Magnoliopsida > Fabales > Fabaceae > Lathyrus > Lathyrus oleraceus. The sequence goes on along the minus strand of NC_066580.1, from coordinate 209,276,197 downwards.
CAGATCAGAAATTTCCAAAAATGGAAACTGGACCTGTAATTGAAACCTGCCAAAAATGGAAAGTCTTGATCCTCAAACTTACATCATGATACAAGCTTCAAATGAATTTTTGCCCAACATGAAAGTTGAAGATCTTGTTCTCCCATTTCCAAAAAGTCCAAGAACACTCAATTCCCATGTATGGTTGGCAAGTTATGATCAATTCATTTTCAGAAATTCTTGAACTTCAAAAGGCCATATCTCCCAAACCATTTGGCCAATTTGGGTGGGGTTTTTTCCAACAAGTCACATTTGACCTCATCTTTCCAAATATGTAACCATCATTCACCAAAACATCACCATGCAAAATGGCCTTTTTGAACTTGCCTTAATTAATTTCAAGTGAGTTGAATTTTGACTTTTCAAAATAATCATCTCTAACCAATTCTACCAATCAAACATGTTCTGAAAATGCATTTGAGACTTGTTGGAAGCCCATTTTCATGCAGTACATACACACATTACCTACTTGCTTGAAAATTGGAAAGAAAGTACACTTTCTACTAACTCTATCCCACCTTTTCATGGACTTGGATTTGTACCACAAGCAACATCAAACAACAGATCTTAACATCATTTTCTGTCATTTTTGAAACCCTAGTTGCAGCCTCAAAAACACAGAACTTCACTCATTCTCTAAAACTTCATCTTTGCATTTTTCCAAAATCTGTCAACATTGGCCAAAGAACTGAACCTTGCCTTGCTTAATACAACATCCATTCATCATTTTGAACCTGTTTTCACCACCATTCCCCACCTGGAAGCTCACTTACACGACTGTTTTTCTTCACACATCATCCATGGCAGAACTCGGTTTAAGCATTTCCAAGGGTTGTGGAGCTACAAACCACTCACCATTCATCATTTCAAACCACTAGCTTCATCTGTTTGAGCTTATAACACACAAACAACACTGTTTTGTTGATTTCTTCAAAATCAAGTAAGAACTCGAGTCACTCTTTTCTCTAAATCATGCATTGCTTTGTGTAGAGCTCTTTGTGCTGGTCATTTTGGAACTTGAACCACTAAAAATGGTTGAGTATTTGTGGAGTTATGATGTTTTAAAGTTTGATGATGAAATGAGTTTTTATTCGATTCTTCTTGTTTAGCTTGATTTAACGAAAATGAATTTTGGAATGATGATGTGCATTGTGTGCTGGTTCGAATGTTATGTCCAATTCCCATTTCTGGGATTTTTGTTCATCATTGATGATGAACATCACTGTTCATAAAACCCTAAACTACTTTGTCTGCCCAGAAAATGGTTCACGTGTGTGCATGCTTTCGTTACTGTTCCAGCCCCCTTGCCCAATCAGAACATTTCCAGCCCTGGCCCTAAACGACCGTGTTTCAATTAGTGACCCTGGGAATTACAAAATTGCCACTGGCGTGGCATGGGACATATTAAAATATGTTGTTTTCTTAATTCTTATTCCATTTTGTGACCAATCTTTGAAAAATCATTGCGCATCCAATTTTAATCCAAATCTCATGGAATTTTTTGCATTGTGTTCATCTGGATCTCTACTTTTTTATCATGATTTTTGCTGATTTTTTTGATGGATGGTTTTTAATTGGTATGAGGGTTTGTGACATGTATGCATATTTTGTACACTTTGCCAAAACATTTGTGAAATGGTGATACTTTATCCAATGGCTCCCAAATTTTTTGTGCTTAAACTAGACACACTCATGATGATTTTGATGTAGAGTTTGTGAATTTATCTTATCTGGATTGTGAGTTATGAATTTTTGAATTAGGGTGTGACAATTTGTGTCACACCATTGATGTCCAACTTGCTGATTTTTGTATCCATGCTTCTTGACCTCCAATTGATCTGATTTTTTGCATGAACCTGATCTTGTATGTCTAGTTTACATGTGAATTTTGTTGGAATTATTTGTGGCATTTCCTAATTGTTTGAGATTTTCTCCCCTGTTTAGTCATATGTTGACTTTTTGTGACACATGTTCCCATTTCATTTGTGAAATTCTCATACTTTATTAGATGGACATGAAATTTTACATGAGATAACTAGACATCCCAATCTTTGCCATGGTTTTAGTCCCATTCATTTATCATACACCATCCCTGATTTATGATTTTTCTAAGTTGATGCATGTTTGGTTGACTTCCTTGAGCATGTTCAAAATTGCCTTGCCTTTCTGATTTTCATTGACTGCCTTCCACTTGTCCAAATGAGATGAAATTTGACATGCTTACCATGATGTGGGTTTTGATTGATCATGATTTATTTGGTGATTTTTGGAAATGTTTAAGATTGCTTTTGAGTTAAGTCTTGCTGTTGACTTCTATGAGCTTCTGTTTGCTATACCTTGACCTAAATTGTTTATGAAATGATGATAGTGATTGATATGAATGTGAACCCAATTGGTTGTGTTTCTTAATTGTTTGAACATGATTTTGGATGCTTGCCCTTTGCTGTTTTGACTTTTTCATTCTCCTTTGACCCTAGGCTTGCCCTAGTGGTCCTGTTACTCACTTTTGAGCTTGTGTTTTCAGGTTGACCAACAAATGACCAATGAGACCATTTCTTTTTGATTGAGCTTGCTTAAATATCATTGTCTAACTTGTTTGTTTTGTAGGTGGCTTGGCTCACATGCCTTGAGCCTTGTGCCTTGCACATTCATTTGCTTCTGACTGACTGTTGACTTCTGTTTCCTTTTGCTTTGTTTGAGGTTGTATACTAATGTCTGCTTGACTATTTCAGGTGCTTTTAGTTGCTTAGTTCCTTGTGAACTTTTGCTTTGCTTTGCTTGTATAAGCAATTTGCATTGAGGTATATTTCTCATCTTCATGTAGTCTGGAAGACCTGGCCTGTTACTTGGCCAGGCAACTGTCTGAAGTCCTCCTTAAGAGGCAATGTTTGTGACTGTTTACATTTGTCCTTGCATAGAGTCAAAGACCTCCTAAGTGAAGAGGCAATTGGCAGAACCCAAGGGATATGCAACCTATCCCCTGCTATTCTGTGTGTCATCTGTTCTGCTCACACCACTGTGTTGATGCATTGCAGATACAAACCCAAGATCTTGTACAATTGTACAGTTGAGTCAGTTTTAAATGTGTAGAAGGGTTCCCCCTTTCTGAACCCACACATTCTTGTCTTAAGCTCTCCCAGGCCAGGGATAAGAGCTGTGAAGTCTTATCTTCACTCACCTTTCATCTGCTTCACCTTAGCCCCTCAATGGCAAGGTTAAGAGCACATTCACCCAGTTCCAGAGGTTTGTTTGTTGAGGTTGATATGACCCCTTGACTAAAACCTAACCCTTGTTTGAGCCACTTGCTTGTGTATAGTGTGTGCTACTTGTGCTTGTATGTTTGTTTGACTTGCTTCCTGTGCAAGTTAGGGTTAGTTTAGACTTGCTTCCTGTGCAAGTTAGGTTTTGCTTGGCTTGCTTCCTGTGCAAGTTAAGTGTGTGTGTGGCTTGCTCCCTGTGCAAGTCATGTTTAGGATAGGCTGGCTCCCTGTGCCAGTTAGCTAGAAACCTTAACTTAGGGATGAATTTGCATGACAACATCTAGGCTCGAGTCGTAGTCTCCCTAGTTGTGTCTCCCTCTGTTATCTGGTTAGGCTAGTCCTTTATCCCTCCGTAGGGGAACTACATCGCCCTGATCCTCATACCAGATGAGGTACGTAGGCAGGAGATGAGCTGATCTCTCCGGGCGCCTGTGTCTTTGTTTTGCCTTGTTGTGTGCTTGGAAGCTGATGTAAGTCCATCGAGTGGCAGTTAGGTTCCAGTGTGCGTGCGTTTTGGTTCGGATGCTGATGTAAGCCCAGTGATTGGCATTCAGGCTCCATGTTTGCCCGTGTCTGTGTTTGTCTGTGTGCGTGTCAGTCGAGCTACGAATGCTCTGATTCTCCTTCGTCCAAAGGAGATACGTATGCATAGGATGCGATATCCTAGCGAGCATGTGTCGTTTCCCCAGTCCGAACTACTTCGACTCTGATGTCTATGCCTGATAGACTAAGTAGGCCCAGGATGCGGTATCCTGCCGAGTCAGTTTCAGTCAGTTTCTTGTGTCTCTTTCAGCCAGTGTGTGTGTGTTTGAGCAGCGTTTTAGCAACCATTTTCCTTTCTATTGTGCGTGGATCCCGTCGAGTACGACGGATGCGTAGGGGTGCTAATACCTTCCCTTCGCATAACCGACTCCCGAACCCATTCTCTTTGGTCGCGAGACCATGTTCTTTCCAGGTTTACTCTGAGCGTTTCCTTTCCCTCCTTTGGGATAAATAACGCACGGTGGCGGCTCTGTTGTTCTTATTTTCCCGCCGGTTTTTCGCGTGATGCAACAGCTGGCGACTCTGCTGGGGATAAAGAGAAGTTGACCTATGCTGGTCCATCTTCCCTGAGCGAGTCTCTCCTAGCGCTCTCTAGGTTAGGGTTTTGGTTGCTTTGTGCTGTGTTTATTTATTGCATTCATTATTTACTGTTTGCATTCATGTCTATTGTTTGCATTTATGTTTGTAATTATGTTTGCATTCATATTCATTATTCATCTGCCTGGCTGGTTGTCTGTTTTCCTTTGTTGGGGTGGGAGTCACTTGAGGTAAAAGGTCCAATACCCAGACCATGAGTGAAATCTAGGAAACCTAGGAATAGAGTGATTCATGGGAAGCGGGTGGTGTACGCCACTTAGCGGAACATTGATATCACGAGCAGTTCAGACCCTGGTGGGATATTATCGGTGCATACATCGGGTGTGCACAGGATGATATTCTGCGAAAGGTTATTTATGCTGCGTTTCTCTCGACCTTACCCTGGCCTAGATGACACCCGTGAGTGGGGAAGGGTTTGATCATTACAGGTACAGTTGCTGATTGGTGATGTGTTGGTGACTCTTGGTACTGATGGTGACTGTGAATTATGGGGCATTTATTTCTGGGACGCCAGAGTTCTGTCCGTGGTTTATCAGCGGGTTCCGTTTATTTCGGATCCCCGGCTGAATTGAGAGTACTTGTTCAGAGGATCCGTTTGTCACCCGTTCAGTGGTTGTTCCTGTGAAGCTAGTGATGTAATCTCCGGTTCCGTTTATTTCGAAACTCCCCAAGTTGGATTTATGGTGACTTGGTCCCGCAAATTGACTGATTCAGAAAAGCAGAGGGTCTACAGTTGACTTGGCGGCACAGTGGCCTGCATTCATGCATTTGCATCATATCATTTCGCATTCATCTGCATTCAACTCATGTCTATCCGTACTCAGGGTCCATTATTTTTAATTAAAACTCAGGTCGAGAGACATCCAGATGTCAAAATGTTGTTGATAAAATTTTATCTGTCTCAATGAAACCAAAAAAAAACAGGACTGAATATTCCTAGTACGGACAGACATTGCATGTGTGAGTCATACTAACCCATTTGCTGTTTTGTAGGTTCCAGTAATTCAACCGGTGCGCATAGCTTGTCTGTTCAGATAACCTGCTAGGGGTCAACAAATCCAAGCTGATGGATCTTCTCAACGCCAATATCCTTGAACTGAAAGAGATGATGAGGGAGTTGTTCAGTGTTGTGCAAGGACTTGCCTTGGGGGCAGAAAGCCATGTCTGAAAGATTGGAAAGGATCGAGAAATGGCTGATAGTGGAGAAAGTCCAGGGGAAGGCTCCGTCCTCCGAAGTGAACAAACCTTCTGGTACTACAGCAAAGAAACCCTCTGACAGTGGTCCATTCCAGAAGGAGGTTGAGCCAGTTGGTGCGCCCGCAAAGAAAGAACGCAGCAAAGATCGTTATCATCCTTATGCTGCCACTGTAACCACTCCTGTCAGCAATCCACCTGCTCAACAGCAACAACTGCCACCTCAACAGAAGACACCGGGAGCTAAGAGCCGGGTGAGGAAGAAGAATGGGGATCGTCAGTTTGAGGAACCACCTGTGACTTATGCCCTTCTTTTCCAAAGGTTGAGGGATCTAGGATTAGTTCGACCGAGGATTTTGATTCCGATAGAACAGCAGCGGAGGCATGCAAACTATGATGAGAGTGCCAAGTGCGAGTTTCACTCTGGGGCACCCGGACACAGCATTGAAGGTTGCAGAGCTTTTAAGCATATTGTCCAAGATCTGGTGGACTCCAAGGCTGTCAGCTTGGCACAGATAATGAATGAGGATGTCAACCCCGTACTCAGGCAGGGACCAGTAAAGGTAAAGATGATGAAAAAGGTCAAGAAAGGAATAGAAGTGATTGAAGAGGGTCAGCTAAAAGGTCCAATGGCTATGGTTCCAAAACTTCTGCTACGGGATGGAGCCTTCCCTGCTGTTGATAATGCTTGTGCGACTGTCACTACCAAAGGGTGTGTATTGATGAAGGACCCGACCCAGAAGATGAAGAAAGTAGAAATGGACAATGAAAGATGTAAAGCACCCAGTCTGGCAGTTGAAACCGTCCAGGTGGAGAACGCTCTTGTCGCCGAGAAAGAGAAGAAGCTGTCCATTTCTTCTTATAAACAAGCTCTGGAAGTGGTGAAGAACAAAGAGGCCCAAGGCTGGGGAAGGATTATTGACATCGTGATAAAAGCAGACATGTTTGGGGTCGGTTATCAGCCGGGTCAAGAGTCGTCTAGATCAAATAGAGGATGTCGCCCACCTTACACCTTCGTCAGTGCAGGGATGTTGGATCCTGGCCATGCCCGTTCAATGGGTGAAGATGTTGACAGCGACCGCGAGCTTGAGGCGTGGATAAAGTCGTGCGTACCAGGCGATTGGAAGGCCTCCAAAAGCATCACTGTCACTCATCCGGAAGTGTAGTATTTCTGTGTTTTAATTTTTGTTTGCATGAAAGCCATACGTTTTGCCCGAAACGTAATGGTCCATTGTAAGGGCCATCTCACGTGTTTTATTATGCAACATTTTGCATCAGTAATGAATGGATGTTTTTGTAGTTAAAAGCGGTGTTCCCTGTTTTTCATTTAATTTTGCAATTTAAAAAGGAAAAAAAACAAATAAAAATGGCAACGTTTTTTCATTCTCTTTCCTTTTGACTTTGTCTCGTTCCAAAGTGATTATTCTCCTGATCTCACCGATAACGATTTGGCTACACCTCTGTATGACTTCGACAATTCGATCTATCATGCCAGAGAAAAAGGCGAAGAAGATTGTGATTTGCTGGAATTAGCCAGGTCATTGAAACGAGAGGAGAAGGTGATTCAACCGCACGAGGAGCGATTCAAGATTGTTACTCCAAGCTCCGCCGAGGTTAGAAAGCGAAAAGCTGAGGCCGACAAAGGATAAGAAAAGGAGAGAATGTGTATGGACCACCAAGACGTGAACAAAGCTAATCTGAAGGATGAATTCCCGGTACTTCACAATGAGGTATCGGTTGATTATATGGCTCAGGTCTCAGTGTTTATCTTCATGGATGGCCTCTTGGCCAAGACCAGATTGAATTGTCGCCAGATGATGTGAAGTAAACCAGGTCTACCACACAAGGGGCACCTTCTTGTTCTAAGGTGATGCCATTCAGTCACAAGAGGCCGGTGCCACGTATCAGAGGTCTACGGTGACTTTGTTTCATGATATGATTCATCATGAAAGCAAATGCCATGTTGATGACATGATGACAAAGTCCCAAGCAGAAGAGGGGCATCCGGTGGGCTTGATCGAGTTGGTTGATTGGTTGAGATAACTCACACTGTTGAGCCCAAATCAGTGCACTTATGGAGTGCTATTCATCAAGCTACCGAGGCTTGTTGTGAGTAAGTCAGAGGAATCAAAGTTGATCCTGCAAAAAAAAAAAAAAAAGAGGTAAGTTGCAGGAACCTCTGATTCCGATACTTCAGTGAAAGAAATAACTGTTAATCCGGTGTTTGATAACCCTCGAGGGGTCTATGAGGTGCGTATTGGGTCAACATGACTAGTCTTGTCGAAAAGAGTATGCAATTTACCTAAGCAAAAAGTTTATCGACTGTGAAACAATACACTCACTGTTTGAAAAAACTTGATGTACTTTGGCATAGGCTGCTCGCCGACTGAGACAGTGTATGCTGATTCATACCACTTTGTGGATGTCCAAAATGGATCTGATTAGGTATGTGTTTGAAAAGCCAACAGCAACCCGTGGAAGGTCATCAACCAAGGAAGTTTGAGGTCCCTGATGAGGACATCTCGAGGTACTCAAATCGAAAGATTGAGAGTGACTGATCCCGGAGGAGGGGTCTGACCCCGAATCCGAACGGATTCCGATGTCTGAGGGGGAAGGAGACGAGGTGAATAAGGTAGTGCTTCCCGGATCACAGTTGGTTGCACCAACAATGGTGGCTGAACATAAAGTCTGTATCCTGGATATTGAACCTAGGGATGTGCGTCTACCTGGGGCAGTGTCTTCCTCACAGAAATATGAGAAATCAGAGAAGACTGAATGGATAAAGACTCGGAATGACACGTTGAGCCCAGCTGAAGGAAAGGGCTGACAGTTACCTGGCATGGGGCAGTTGTACCCAGTGAACGAAGCATGTTGTTAACCAAGAAGTGTGACCTCGCGCGTACCACGTGGAAGAGTTGGTTGAAAGGGATCCTTCCTCCTCAAGACGATTGTGGGGAAAATGGAGGAACAGTCATGAGTGTCCATTCGTGGTCAAGAAGGTTTCCTCTGACAGAACCTTGTTATTGACAACCACGGATGACGACAATTTTCCATCCCCTGTGAGTGCGGACGCAGTTAGAAAATACTTCGTGAAAGAGACCCGCTGGACAAAAAGAATAAAGAGTCCAGGCAAAAATGGGCATCCCGGCGAACCAAGAAAAAAGAGAAAAGGTTCGGGCAAAAGTTAGGGATAAAAATAAAAGAAAAGAACTGTACACCCGGCAAGTTGAAAACCCGCAAGGGCGACTTGGGCAAAAAAGGGTATCCCGGTGGACTGAAACCCGAAAGGGCGGTCCAGGCAAAAGAGGGAATGAAACGAACCACTGCGTCTAGCATGATCATTTGTGCTCATGATGACTTGGATAATCTCCGACAGAGACCGATCGGAAGCGTCTTGTTCAGAAGACAGAAGGTGCGGAAAGTCCTGAGGACATATGAGGTGTAACTGAGTGGGAACCCGATGAGATCACAGTTTCACGTTGCCATTAGGATAGATTTTTTTCTTTTATGTGCAATCACCTCTTTCCAGGGTTTGCTTCCTGTGTGTTGCTCAATTGTGAGCCATCTTTTATTCCAGTCAAATAAAGCGTGTGTTCGGTCAAATAAATTTCGTTTTTGTGTCATTACTGTTTTGATTACAAAAACATCTATTCATTTTGATAAGAATATTTGCATTTTTGAAACATAGAGGTCCCTTCTGATGCATGCTTGTGAGATTGAAATCTGGAAATCTTACTTGGAAGTCTGAGTGACCTAAGTGTTGAAATATCAGAACACCTGGGGCATACCTGGAGCACGTTTTTATCTGACGATCTCTGGTGCAGGTGCTGTTAGATATCTTCATTCACTAGCCAGTGGTAATATGGACCTTTTTGACAAGAAAAATCTGCAGAGCCCGATCAGGGGCAATGGATAGTTGAACGGTGAAAAGACGGTGAAGGATTACGACAACGATCCTGGAAAGTTAATCAAGAAGACTCTTCAAAGTCTGATGATTGGAAAGTATGTATGAATCCCAGGAGTTTGATCTCCGTGAAGTACAGACGAGTTGGGAATACAAGATGATGGAGCAGAAAAGTCCAGAAGAGTCTGGGAGTTCTTAAAAGTGGAAAGTCAACACTATGGGTGGATGATGGATACCAGTGTTCGACGAGTCGACCGACATCCCTGTCAAACAAGCTATATCTCCCCAGAGGATTGAGAGTGTGATCTCCCTGGCAGATTCGAGATCGTTGTCTCCTCAGCAAGCCTGAAGGTTGTCACGTCCCCAGCAGGGGCAGGGGCAGAATGTTTCTCAGGGAGGAGGACGTTTCCCCCAGCCCAAACCAGTATTGAAGCTATCAGGGTTATTTCCCTTGCAGAGTTGTCTGTGGACAGTACCTTCTTTCCCCAGCAGATCTAAGGATTGCTTCTCCCCAGCAGGCCTATGCTTGCAGATTTCCCCAGTTGAGAATCCCCGCTGAGCGCCTGGCAGTTATTTTTCCCCGGAGTCCCCTAGTGGAGTTTATCAGTAGACTGTTGGTGTGTTCCCCAACAATTGTTTTGTGATGCTACCTCCAGTATGGCCGTGAGTGCTTATCCCAAGCAGGTTTGTGGGAATTCATCTCCAGTATGATATGACGTGTTATCATCCTCAACAGAGTTGTTACTCTCACCACTATGGTTGTTCTCTCCACTAGGATCGTTCTCCTCAGCAGAATGGTGTGGTTTTTCCTCAGCAAGTTCCCCGAGTGGAGCGGGTCTCATGAAATACATCTCCAGCAGTGATTCTCCTACATATGGATTGGTTGGGTCGTCCCTAGTGGAGTAGCATTTATTTCTCCAGCAGAGTTCATCCTACCAGTGGATTGGGCGGGTTTCTGTAGTAGACTGATATCGGCATCCCCAGCTGAGTTGATTCTACCTATGGATCGCGTGGGTTATCCCTAGCGGAGTAACAGACATTCTCCAAAGCAGGGTTTATCCTATCTGAAGATTAGTTGAGTCTTCCTCTCAGTGAAGTCGCTTTACCATTCCCCAAGCAGGGTTCCCCGCAGAGTATTTCCCCAAGAGGAGTCTCCCCACAGAGTCAGAGTATCTGATCATTTCGGCTCCCTAGCCAGGGTTCATTTGCATTTTGCATGTAGTGATCATTGCATCCTCAAAAATCGCGTAGCATTTCCATTCATAAATGGAGCATTACGCCATAGAAAAATCAAACATATGCATTCATATGTTCGAAACCCCATTAGACCGTATTCCCTGCAGAGACGGATTTTTGTTCAACCTGAACAACGCATTTGCTATAGTTACTCCAGTCAACAATTGGTGTTGATAATCCCCATAGAGGTCTATTTCCTCATCCGTTGGTGAAAGGAAAGCCTGCTTCTCCCCAGTGAGACCCCCCTGCAAGTGTTCAGCCTTGCCCGGTCATCTTGTGGATGTCAGTACAGTACCCCCGTCAGCACCCGCGTGTGTTTGTTTTCCTTGGTGTCGGTAAACACCATCTTTCGGTGATTCCCAGTCATGCGTAAGTGTCTGGTCTTCTTTGATGTCTGTAAACATCATCTTTCGATGTTCGTAACGTCGTCCCTCCCCTAGTGAAGATTCCTCCTCTCCGTTGGTGTCGATAAACGTCGAGTTTTTCCTAGTCATCCGATGATGTCTAGTCGTACCATTCCCCATGTGGACTTACCTCTCCGTTGGTGTCGATAAACGTCGAGTTTTTCCTAGTCATCCGATGATGTCTAGTTGTACCATTCCCCATGTGGACTTACCTCTCCGTTGATTTCGATAAACGTTGAGTTTTTCCCATTCGTCCGTTGACGTCTGGTTGTATTTCTCTTTTGCCCATTCATCAGTAAATGTCTGGTTGATCCTTTTGGTGTCTGTAAACATCATCTTTCGATGTCTGTAAACGTCGAGTTTTCCCATTCATCAGTAAATGTCTGGTCGATCTTTTTGGTGTCTGTAAACATCATCTTTCGATGTCTGTAAACGTCGAGTTTTCCCATTCATCAGTAAATGTCTGGTCGATCTTTTTGGTGTCTGTAAACATCATCTTTCGATGTCTGTAAACGTCGAGTTTTCCCATTCATCAGTAAATGTCTGGTCGATCTTTTTGGTGTCTGTAAATCTTACTTGGAAGTCTGAGTGACCTAAGTGTTGAAATATCAGAACACCTGGGGCATACCTGGAGCACGTTTTTATCTGACGATCTCTGGTGCAGGTGCTGTTAGATATCTTCATTCACTAGCCAGTGGTAATATAGACCTTTTTGACAAGAAAAATCTGCAGAGCCCGATCAGGGGCAATGGATAGTTGAACGGTGAAAAGACGGTGAAGGATTACGACAACGATCCTGGAAAGTTAATCAAGAAGACTCTTCAAAGTCTGATGATTGGAAAGTATGTATGAATCCCAGGAGTTCGATCTCCGTGAAGTACAGACGAGTTGGGAATACAAGATGATGGAGCAGAAAAGTCCAGAAGAGTCTGGGAGTTCTTAAAAGTGGAAAGTCAACACTATGGGTGGATGATGGATACCAGTGTTCGACGAGTCGACCGACATCCCTGTCAAACAAGCTATATCTCCCCAGAGGATTGAGAGTGTGATCTCCCTGGCAGATTCGAGATCGTTGTCTCCTCAGCAAGCCTGAAGGTTGTCACGTCCCCAGCAGGGGCAGGGGCAGAATGTTTCTCAGGGAGGAGGACGTTTCCCCCAGCCCAAACCAGTATTGAAGCTATCAGGGTTATTTCCCTTGCAGAGGTGTCTGTGGACAGTACCTTCTTTCCCCAGCAGATCTAAGGATTGCTTCTCCCCAGCAGGCCTATGCTTGCAGATTTCCCCAGTTGAGAATCCCCGCTGAGCGCCTGGCAGTTATTTTCCCCGGGAGTCCCCTAGTGGAGTTTATCAGTAGACTGTTGGTGTGTTCCCCAACAATTGGTTTTGTGATGCTACCTCCAGTATGGCCGTGAGTGCTTATCCCAAGCAGGTTTGTGGGAATTCATCTCCAGTATGATATGACGTGTTATCATCCTCAACAGAGTTGTTACTCTCACCACTATGGTTGTTCTCTCCACTAGGATCGTTCTCCTCAGCAGAATGGTGTGGTTTTTCCTCAGCAAGTTCCCCGAGTGGAGCGGGTCTCATGAAATACATCTCCAGCAGTGATTCTCCTACATATGGATTGGTTGGGTCGTCCCTAGTGGAGTAGCATTTATTTCTCCAGCAGAGTTCATCCTACCAGTGGATTGGGCGGGTTTCTGTAGTAGACTGATATCGGCATCCCCAGCTGAGTTGATTCTACCTATGGATCGCGTGGGTTATCCCTAGCGGAGTAACAGACATTCTCCAAAGCAGGGTTTATCCTATCTGAAGATTGGTTGAGTCTTCCTCTCAGTGAAGTCGCTTTACCATTCCCCAAGCAGGGTTCCCCGCAGAGTATTTCCCCAAGAGGAGTCTCCCCACAGAGTCAGAGTATCTGATCATTTCGGCTCCCTAGCCAGGGTTCATTTGCATTTTGCATGTAGTGATCATTGCATCCTCAAAAATCGCGTAGCATTTCCATTCATAAATGGAGCATTACGCCATAGAAAAATCAAACATATGCATTCATATGTTCGAAACCCCATTAGACCGTATTCCCTGCAGAGACGGATTTTTGTTCAACCTGAACAACGCATTTGCTACAGTTGCTCCAGTCAACAATTGGTGTTGATAATCCCCATAGAGGTCTATTTCCTCATCCGTTGGTGAAAGGAAAGCCTGCTTCTCCTCAGTGAGACCCCCCTGCAAGTGTTCAGCCTTGCCCGGTCATCTTGTGGATGTCAGTACCCCGTCAGCACCCGCGTGTGTTTGTTTTCCTTGGTGTCGGTAAACACCATCTTTCGGTGATTCCCAGTCATGCGTAAGTGTCTGGTCTTCTTTGATGTCTGTAAACATCATCTTTCGATGTTCGTAACGTCGTCCCTCCCCTAGTGAAGATTCCTCCTCTCCGTTGGTGTCGATAAACGTCGAGTTTTTCCTAGTCATCCGATGATGTCTAGTCGTACCATTCCCCATGTGGACTTACCTCTCCGTTGGTGTCGATAAACGTCGAGTTTTTCCTAGTCATCCGATGATGTCTAGTTGTACCATTCCCCATGTGGACTTACCTCTCCGTTGATTTCGATAAACGTTGAGTTTTTCCCATTCGTCCGTTGACGTCTGGTTGTATTTCTCTTTTGCCCATTCATCAGTAAATGTCTGGTTGATCCTTTTGGTGTCTGTAAACATCATCTTTCGATGTCTGTAAACGTCGAGTTTTCCCATTCATCAGTAAATGTCTGGTCGATCTTTTTGGTGTCTGTAAACATCATCTTTCGATGTCTGTAAACGTCGAGTTTTCCCATTCATCAGTAAATGTCTGGTCGATCTTTTGGTGTCTGTAAACATCATCTTTCGATGTCTGTAAACGTCGAGTCTTCCCATTCATCAGTAAATGTCTGGTTACCTCTCCGTTGGTTTCGATAAACGCCGAGTTTTTCCTGGTCGTCCCCAGTTGGTTACCTCTCCGTTGGTTTCGATAAACGCCGAGTTTTTCCTGGTCGTCCCCAGTTGGTTACCTCTCCGTTGGTTTCGATAAACGTCGAGTTTTTTCTGGTCGTCCCCAGTTGGTTACCTCTCCGTTGGTCTTGGTAAACGTTGAGTTTTTCCCATTTCGTCCGTTGACGTATGGTTGTATCCTTTCCAGTCATTCAATAACGTCTGGTTACCTCTCCGTTGGTCCCGATAAACGTTGAGTTTTTCCTAGTTGTCCGTTGGCATCTAGTTGTGATTGTTGTTCCCATTCACCATCGTTGTGATGTCTGGATGTGGCCGTACCCTTTGAAAACGAGACCAAAAAATATATACCCGGTAATAAATATCAAATCCCAGTGGATGTTTCCAGTGTTGGATCCCTGTATTGTGCAAATTCTACGGTTCTTGGTATTCAATCCCTGTGTACCCTGAAAGTCTGACAGCCGTTGCTATCATCCGTTCGGGTTCCCAGCTGATTGAATAGGGGCAGCTGTAGCACCTCAAATTTGCACCCATCATTGTACATACATTCTCATATTAGTCCATAGCATAACATGGTCCACTGCATAGCATTGCATTGTCCCATTTGCCTCAAGTGCAAGCCAATCAAGAAGTTAGGTCAAACTGGTCAGGAGATCAGTCAACCAAGCAAGCAAGTACAAATTCCATTGAGCCAAGGCCCTAGGGTTGGTCCAACATGTTCACATGACTTGGGGATCCATTTGAAGTGTTTTGGTCAAGGATTGAATGTTCAGAAGTCATCAGTTCATGCACAGTCAGTCAGAAACCCTAAAAAGTCAAACTTGGTCAACTGTGTCTGATTTTATGGTTTTGATGGATGAATTTGGTTTGAGAGAGCTCATTCATGTCCAAATAGGCCTCATATATCATGTCAAACACCATCATGGAAGAATTTGAAGCCAGATCAGAAATTTCCAAAAATGGAAACTGGACCTGTAATTGAAACCTGCCAAAAATGGAAAGTCTTGATCCTCAAACTTACATCATGATACAAGCTTCAAATGAATTTTTGCCCAACATGAAAGTTGAAGATCTTGTTCTCCCATTTCCAAAAAGTCCAAGAACACTCAATTCCCATGTATGGTTGGCAAGTTATGATCAATTCATTTTCAGAAATTCTTGAACTTCAAAAGGCCATATCTCCCAAACCATTTGGCCAATTTGGGTGGGGTTTTTTCCAACAAGTCACATTTGACCTCATCTTTCCAAATATGTAACCATCATTCACCAAAACATCACCATGCAAAATGGCCTTTTTGAACTTGCCTTAATTAATTTCAAGTGAGTTGAATTTTGACTTTTCAAAATAATCATCTCTAACCAATTCTACCAATCAAACATGTTCTGAAAATGCATTTGAGACTTGTTGGAAGCCCATTTTCATGCAGTACATACACACATTACCTACTTGCTTGAAAATTGGAAAGAAAGTACACTTTCTACTAACTCTATCCCACCTTTTCATGGACTTGGATTTGTACCACAAGCAACATCAAACAGCAGATCTTAACATCATTTTCTGTCATTTTTGAAACCCTAGTTGCAGCCTCAAAAACACAGAACTTCACTCATTCTCTAAAACTTCATCTTTGCATTTTTCCAAAATCTGTCAACATTGGCCAAAGAACTGAACCTTGCCTTGCTTAATACAACATCCATTCATCATTTTGAACCTGTTTTCACCACCATTCCCCACCTGGAAGCTCACTTACACGACTGTTTTTCTTCACACATCATCCATGGCAGAACTCGGTTTAAGCATTTCCAAGGGTTGTGGAGCTACAAACCACTCACCATTCATCATTTCAAACCACTAGCTTCATCTGTTTGAGCTTATAACACACAAACAACACTGTTTCGTTGATTTCTTCAAAATCAAGTAAGAACTCGAGTCACTCTTTTCTCTAAATCATGCATTGCTTTGTGTAGAGCTCTTTGTGCTGGTCATTTTGGAACTTGAACCACTAAAAATGGTTGAGTATTTGTGGAGTTATGATGTTTTAAAGTTTGATGATGAAATGAG
This sequence comes from Lathyrus oleraceus, assembly GCF_024323335.1. Lineage (NCBI taxonomy): Eukaryota > Viridiplantae > Streptophyta > Magnoliopsida > Fabales > Fabaceae > Lathyrus > Lathyrus oleraceus. The sequence goes on along the minus strand of NC_066580.1, from coordinate 209,259,979 downwards.
TTTTTATTCGATTCTTCTTGTTTAGCTTGATTTAACGAAAATGAATTTTGGAATGATGATGTGCATTGTGTGCTGGTTCGAATGTTATGTCCAATTCCCATTTCTGGGATTTTTGTTCATCATTGATGATGAACATCACTGTTCATAAAACCCTAAACTACTTTGTCTGCCCAGAAAATGGTTCACGTGTGTGCATGCTTTTGTTACTGTTCCAGCCCCCTTGCCCAATCAGAACATTTCCAGCCCTGGCCCTAAACGACCGTGTTTCAATTAGTGACCCTGGGAATTACAAAATTGCCACTGGCGTGGCATGGGACATATTAAAATATGTTGTTTTCTTAATTCTTATTCCATTTTGTGACCAATCTTTGAAAAATCATTGCGCATCCAATTTTAATCCAAATCTCATGGAACTTTTTGCATTGTGTTCATCTGGATCTCTACTTTTTTATCATGATTTTTGCTGATTTTTTTGATGGATGGTTTTTAATTGGTATGAGGGTTTGTGACATGTATGCATATTTTGTACACTTTGCCAAAACATTTGTGAAATGGTGATACTTTATCCAATGGCTCCCAAACTTTTTGTGCTTAAACTAGACACACTCATGATTATTTTGATGTAGAGTTTGTGAATTTATCTTATCTGGATTGTGAGTTATGAATTTTTGAATTAGGGTGTGACAATTTGTGTCACACCATTGATGTCCAACTTGCTGATTTTTGTATCCATGCTTCTTGACCTCCAATTGATCTGATTTTTTGCATGAACCTGCTCTTGTTTGTCTAGTTTACATGTGAATTTTCTTGGAATTATTTGTGGCATTTCCTAATTGTTTGAGATTTTCTCCCCTGTTTAGTCATATGTTGACTTTTTGTGACACATGTTCCCATTTCATTTGTGAAATTCTCATACTTTATTAGATGGACATGAAATTTTACATGAGATAACTAGACATCCCAATCTTTGCCATGGTTTTAGTCCCATTCATTTATCATACACCATCCCTGATTTATGATTTTTCTAAGTTGATGCATGTTTGGTTGACTTCCTTGAGCATGTTCAAAATTGCCTTGCCTTTCTGATTTTCATTGACTGCCTTCCACTTGTCCAAATGAGATGAAATTTGACATGCTTACCATGATGTGGGTTGTGATTGATCATGATTTATTTGGTGATTTTTGGAAATGTTTAAGATTGCTTTTGAGTTAAGTCTTGCTGTTGACTTCTATGAGCTTCTGTTTGCTATACCTTGACCTAAATTGTTTATGAAATGATGATAGTGATTGATATGAATGTGAACCCAATTGGTTGTGTTTCTTAATTGTTTGAACATGATTTTGGATGCTTTCCCTTTGCTGTTTTGACTTTTTCATTCTCCTTTGACCCTAGGCTTGCCCTAGTGGTCCTGTTACTCACTTTTGAGCTTGTGTTTTCAGGTTGACCAACAAATGACCAATGAGACCATTTCTTTTTGATTGAGCTTGCTTAAATATCATTGTCTAACTTGTTTGTTTTGTAGGTGGCTTGGCTCACATGCCTTGAGCCTTGTGCCTTGCACATTCATTTGCTTTTGACTGACTGTTGACTTCTGTTTCCTTTTGCTTTGTTTGAGGTTGTATACTAATGTCTGCTTGACTATTTCAGGTGCTTTTAGTTGCTTAGTTCCTTGTGAACTTTTGCTTTGCTTTGCTTGTATAAGCAATTTGCATTGAGGTATATTTCTCATCTTCATGTAGTCTGGAAGACCTGGCCTGTTACTTGGCCAGGCAACTGTCTGAAGTCCTCCTTAAGAGGCAATGTTTGTGACTGTTTACATTTGTCCTTGCATAGAGTCAAAGACCTCCTAAGTGAAGAGGTAATTGGCAGAACCCAAGGGATATGCAACCTATCCCCTGCTATTCTGTGTGTCATCTGTTCTGCTCACACCACTGTGTTGATGCATTGCAGATACAAACCCAAGATCTTGTACAATTGTACAGTTGAGTCAGTTTTAAATGTGTAGAAGGGTTCCCCCTTTCTGAACCCACACATTCTTGTCTTAAGCTCTCCCAGGCCAGGGATAAGAGCTGTGAAGTCTTATCTTCACTCACCTTTCATCTGCTTCACCTTAGCCCCTCAATGGCAAGGTTAAGAGCACATTCACCCAGTTCCAGAGGTTTGTTTGTTGAGGTTGATATGACCCCTTGACTAAAACCTAACCCTTGTTTGAGCCACTTGCTTGTGTATAGTGTGTGCTACTTGTGCTTGTATGTTTGTTTGACTTGCTTCCTGTGCAAGTTAGGGTTAGTTTAGACTTGCTTCCTGTGCAAGTTAGGTTTTGCTTGGCTTGCTTCCTGTGCAAGTTAAGTGTGTGTGTGGCTTGCTCCCTGTGCAAGTCATGTTTAGGATAGGCTGGCTCCCTGTGCCAGTTAGCTAGAAACCTTAACTTAGGGATGAATTTGGATGACAACATCTAGGCTCGAGTCGTAGTCTCCCTAATTGTGTCTCCCTCTGTTATCTGGTTAGGCTAGTCCTTTATCCCTCCGTAGGGGAACTACATCGCCCTGATCCTCATACCAGATGAGGTACGTAGGCAGGAGATGAGCTGATCTCTCCGGGCGCCTGTGTCTTTGTTTTGCCTTGTTGTGTGCTTGGAAGCTGATGTAAGTCCATCGAGTGGCAGTTAGGTTCCAGTGTGCGTGCGTTTTGGTTCGGATGCTGATGTAAGCCCAGTGATTGGCATTCAGGCTCCATGTTTGCCCGTGTCTGTGTTTGTCTGTGTGCGTGTCAGTCGAGCTACGAATGCTCTGATTCTCCTTCGTCCAAAGGAGATACGTATGCATAGGATGCGATATCCTAGCGAGCATGTGTCGTTTCCCCAGTCCGAACTACTTCGACTCTGATGTCTATGCCTGATAGACTAAGTAGGCCCAGGATGCGGTATCCTGCCGAGTCAGTTTCAGTCAGTTTCTTGTGTCTCTTTCAGTCAGTGTGTGTGTGTTTGAGCAGCGTTTTAGCAACCATTTTCCTTTCTATTGTGCGTGGATCCCGTCGAGTACGACGGATGCGTAGGGGTGCTAATACCTTCCCTTCGCATAACCGACTCCCGAACCCATTCTCTTTGGTCGCGAGACCATGTTCTTTCCAGGTTTACTCTGAGCGTTTCCTTTCCCTCCTTTGGGATAAATAACGCACGGTGGCGGCTCTGTTGTTCTTGTTTTCCCGCCGGTTTTTCGCGTGATGCGACACATGTCTTTTCCAGGTTTACTCTGAGCGTTTCCTTTCCCTCTTTTGGGATAAATAACGCACGGTGGCGGCTCTGTTGTTCTTGTTTTCCCGCCGGTTTTTCGCGTAATGCGACACCAAGACCTTCTGCAGAGCCTCTCTGTGCGGTTCTGAATTCAGAAGCAACGATAACACGGAGATCTTGGATGGTGTTTGTAGAAGTTGATCTACAACATTGTACTCACTCTTCTTGATGAGCCTCAGCATCTCATCACAGTCTTCATTCACAATGCCACTAGGGCCAACAGAAGAAGTAGGAGTCTTTTGTATAGAGGAGGGTTTAGCAACAGGTGCCGGATTCGGAGAATTCACTGCATTCCCAACCGGACGCTCAACAAAATCAGCTCTAGCCTGAGGCTTCGGAGGTGCAGAAAACACACGACCGCTACGGGTCAACCCGCTCACATCAGCTATATTCACAACAGAAGGATAAGGCAAAGGCACTTCTTTCCCATCTTCAACAGCAACGACATTATAGCGGAAGGGAATTGCTTTATCAGATGAATAAGGCACAGGACCTGCAGGCTTGATAATCAGGGAAGGAGAAACCTTCTGCTTGCTACCATCATATCGAATGACAACAGGCTCAGGGATCCTGAACACCGGAGAAATCACGTTAACCTCTGGCTCATCTTCATCCACGTTCCTGTTCTGGAGGATCTCGATGGTCCCATCGTCCCACAAGTCTTGAAGATCTTTCCGCACTTGGCTACAACCCAATCTATTAACAGAGAAAATACGGCATTTGTCATGGTCGTGCTCCAGATGACTGTAATCACACAGTAGACGATGCAACTCAACAAGCGACTGTCGGATATGGCTAACATATTTGACCTTGTATTTTCCAGGGCAACCCTGGACCATGTTAACTGATTTCCCATGCTCGGGCAATGGGTTCTTTGTAACATTAAGACCTGAGTCCTCAAAGCTCAGAATACCGCATCTCATAAGGTCTTGAACCTTAGTCTTCAACGGAAAGCAGTTTTCCACATTGTGGCCCGGAGCACCCGAATGGTAAACACAATGCTGATCAGGCTTATACCACCACTGAGGGTTAATAGGTATAGCCGGAGGATCCTTGGGAGTAATCAATTTCCGCTCTATCAAAGAGGGATACAACTCTGCATATGATACAGGAATCGGATCGAAAGTGATCTTCTTCCTTTCATAACCCGTACTAGCTGGATTACTGTTGCGAGGCTGGTAAGCCTGCTGTTGAGGACGATGTTGTTGCTGATACTTCTGAGACGGTTGATGATTATTGTTCTGCTGATATTGCTGATTGTTGTCTCTGAAGACAGGTGCTATGTGAGCCACCTGGTGCTGATTGCTGGCATGACGCACAGGCTTCCTCTTCACAGAGGGTCTTCTGGGTTTCACATGGGATTGCACAGCATGTGCCTCTCCATCTTTCTTCTTCGCAAACGCCCCATATCGCTTGCTAGAAGGGCCTTCATCTTTGGTCAGACGTCCTTCACGGACTCCCTCCTCTAGTCGCATCCCCATGTTCACCATTTCGGTGAAGTCCAAAGGAGCGCTAGCGATCATCCGCTCGTAATAGAATGAGCTCAAGGTCTTCAGAAAGATCTTGGTCATTTCCTTCTCTTCCAGCGGAGGCACAATCTGAGCTGCCAGCTCTCGCCACCTCTGGGCGTACTCTTTAAATGTCTCTTTGTCCTTCTGGGACATGGCTCTGAGCTGATCCCGATCAGGAGCCATATCCATATTATATTTGTATTGTTTGATGAAGGCTTCGCCAAGATCATTGAAGGAACAGATGTTTGCACTGTCCAAACTCATATACCATCGCAGTGCAGCACCGGACAGACTGTCCTAGAAATAATGAATAAGCAGCTGATCATTATCCGTTTGAGTAGACATTTTCCTGGCATACATAACCAGGTGGCTGAGCGGGCAGGTGTTCCCCTTGTACTTCTCAAAGTCTGGGACCTTGAGTTTCAACAGAATCTTCACACCGGGAACCAAACACAACTCGGCAGCAGACCTGCCGAACAAATCCTTTCCTCGAAGGGTCTTCAATTCCTTGGGGAGTTCAAGAAATTGGTCATTCATCGCGTCCATCTTCTCATGAAAATTTGGGCCCTCAGACGGCTCAGAATGATAGATGGTGTCATCTAACCTAGGAGTGGTATGCACGACAGGAGGAGGAATAGCAAGGACCGGGCTAGATGCCGGCATGGAAGCGAAAGTTGGAGCAGGAATATCAGGCATAAAGCCGGGAGGCATCCCCCACGGAAACCCGGACGGCATGGCTGTTGGCACGAAATGGGCACTGGCAGCTGGCACTATAGAGGAAACAACCTCAGAAACGACTGTCCTCTGGGGAGGAGTTACAAGTGTTGGAGACGGCTGATTCTGAGCAGCTAGGAAAGATTCCATCAAAGCACTCAGTCTGGCGACTTCCTCTTTGAGCTCACGGTTTTCTTGCTCAAGATGATCCATCAATCTAGAAGAGTTGGCTCTGGTGTAGTACCGATGAGTCAGCTTGTCTTCAAAATAAATGAAGAGCACAGAGTTAGACCACAAGACCAGAAGCTGAGAACAACACCTGCTTATGCAAATGATGCATGCAATGCTCGTGCACATGATTTGTTTTTAATTTCGAAGGAACTTTAGGGTATTATTTGCAAATTTGGAATATCAAGCACTTATCGCATATGGAGAATATCTGATCAAATATATTTGAGAAAAGAAGTACAACATTGTCACTTATTACAAGAGAAAAGGAAAATAAACATCCTATGGATCCCTAGAAGCTCGGGACGCCGGAAGATAAGCTGCACGAAGCCTCTTAAAATCTCTCTCATATGCTGCTTCCATATCCACCTTCTCTTTGGCGAGTCTGTCATACCTCCTTTTCCAGAACTTGGAAGACTGAGGAAGTATAGAAGTCCAAGCATCATTCGGATCATCAATCACCTGATGCTCGAGGAACTCAATCAGAGCATCCTTCTCCTTAAGCTGTTGAAGCAATTCTTCTCTTTCACGGATCCAGACACGTGAAAGGTCTTCGTCTCTCAACTCTTCCACTCCTTGGTTAGGGAGGGTTGAAGGCCCAGCCACAACCAAAGGTGTAGGTCTCGGATAGTCATAAGGCATGAGATACTCGGATGCTCTCTTCCTCACCCAAGTAGTATACGACTCCAAAGCTATGCAATTCTTCGGACCCAACTCACTTTTACCCTTCTTGTGAATCTTGCGCCAAGCGCGAACCATCCTGGCTTTCAAGCCTTGGGGATCTTTACCCTCCTGAAAGAACACACCTTCTAACAGAATGTTATTAGGTTTATCCTTTAGGGGGAACCCAAGCTGACGACGTGCTAAGATAGGGTTGTAGCTGATCCCACCACATGTACCAAGAAGAGGCACATTGGAGAATTCACCACAAGAGTCGATGATCTGGACACCGTCATATGCACGATTATACCAAGAGATATCATCATTAGTGAGAGACATAAGCCTCGTAGATCACCATAGACATCCCTTGTTCTCCTTGAAAGCGACCATCTGAGGTAAGTGAGAAATAAACCACTTATACAACAGAGGCAAATAGCACACAATAGCGCCACCACCCTTTGCATTCCTCAAATGCAAAGAGACATAGGTATCACCCAACAGAGTCGAAACGGGATTAAGAGTAGAGAAGATCCTAATAGCGTTCACATCCACAAATTTGTCAATGTCGGGGAACAATGCCAATCCATAGATGAGAAGCACAAATATGGCTTCAAAGGCATCCTCACTCATGGCCTTCCCATAAACGGTAGCTTGAGCGATGAGGAAATCAGAAGGAAGACCTTGAATTCCACCTTTGGTAGTCATATGAGCTTTAACCAAGGATTCATCTATGTGCAACAAGTCTGCGATCTCTTGAGAAGTAGGAATACTCTCCAAGCCACTGAACGGAAACTGATCCAGAATAGGAATACCCACAAGATGAGCATACTCCTCAAGGGTAGGAAATAGCTGAAAGTCTGGAAAAGTGAAGCAGTGATACAGAGGATCATAGAACTGCACCAAAGTACCCATCAACCCTTCGTCAACCTAAGTAGTCAGAAGAGGAAGCAGCTTCCCTTAACGAGCTTTGAAACCCAAGGGATCTAGTACATAAGACGTCAGATTCCTTAACTCTTTCAGATCGGGTTGTCTGAAGTTGTACTTCTTTGTATGCCTTTTTTGCCTTTCCATATCTGAAAATTTTGCAAATAAACCCCTTAAGTTCCTTGAAAATTTTCTTTTTCTGATGATATGGATGCAGATGAGTGCATGAATGCATGAATGCAACAATCACACTCAAGGATCAAGCAAAGCACACCAGACAAAGGTCATGGGATGGTTCATATTATCCTTAATATCAATCATCCATTTTGGTGGATTATGGTTTTCACCTTATCGACACCCAAGTTCCATTGATATTAACGATATACGAACGGTTCAACCATCCTTAATATCAATCATCCATTTTGGTGGATTATGGTTTTCACCTTATCAACACCCAAGTTCCATTGATATTAAGGAGGTGTGAACGGATCAACCATGAATCACGGGTTTGTTGTGAGTCACGAGCATGGAGTCTCGGTTAAGAACCACCCAAAGGGAGTGTACTATGGTTTAAACCTGCCGAACATGTTCTACCAGAGGTTCCCATATTCATCATCCCATCTTTCGAATATTATCGGAGGAACGAATACTCGTATTCTAAAAATATTCTCAAGAGAGACTCTTATGAGTGTAGTATCGCGTAACAATCGCATCAAATTTGACATTTGAACGACTTCCGCACTATGTCCTAAAAATAGGCCAAGATGGGCTTGGTAAACTAAGGTCCTTGCCTTCTACGACACATATTGGAAAGATAATGCCTAACCACAAATGACTTGTGTGACATTATTAATCCAACATGACCTCCACCAAGTGAATGGACTCGCAAGTCAACTTGCTAAGGAATAACTCCACACAAGTCGACGAGACTATGCCATTCTCCTATCCTAAGGTGCACTTGAGTTCGGGTATAGAACTCATCTCACAGAGATCACCAAAGCAATGCAAGCAATTGATATATCAAGCAATTCAAACATTACAATCAATACAGTAATCCCAAATAGCACCAAAATATGTCATAAACAAATAGACAAATATAATACAACAAGGTGTGAAAAGTTGGCAAACCCATTAGGAAATGCACTACCCAGCAGAGTCGCCACTTTTCTATAGCGGTGTATTCGTCACTTTTAGATTTATTGACTAAATCAAAAGCGAAGCATACAAAGATAGAGTCGCCACCACACTTCTATTTATCCAAAGGAATGGCTAGAAAGTGAACAAAAGCCTAAGAAGTTTTGCAAAGAAAACTAATGAAAAGGGTACAGAGATCTGGGTAAGGGGGTAATTATGTTGTGGGAAGGTGTTAGGCACCCACAACATCCTAGGTACTCCTAGGGAACCTCTTTTCACAAATGTTGTATTATTATTGTTTATGAAATATTTTGTGCAAACATGATTGAAGAGATGAGAAAAGAATGTACAAGTTAGTTATTTTTGTGTTTGAATGGATGAACCAATTGCCTACGTACCTTTTCATGAAAGATAAGGATCAAAACGCCATAGTTCGGCTAAAAGATTTCCAAAAAGTGAGTGGATCGATTTTAAACAAAAGCCTTAAGGTCTTTCATTATCAACGGGAGAAAACTCAACCTGAACCAACAATCCACCATGTGAGAACAACTTCAACATGCTAGTGAGGGGTTAACCCTATAATAAGCATGGAAGTCTTACAATTCAATCACTAAGGATGCGGTGAGATTTACATCAACCACTATAATAATTCAGATCTATGGCTAATGTATGAAAACTTGATTAAGAAGTGGACAAGGGCCACAAAAGCATTTGAGTGAGTGGAATTAACCAATTAGAAGTATTCACAAAAATGAAGTCAAAGTATGAATTAGAGTTCAATTACAATGAGTATTAGGGAAAAGAGAGCTTGAAAATCAAAGGCATAAGGCCTGAGTTTCTAGTTTTGAAAACAAGTGAAAATGTTTGCACAAAAGTTTTCTGGTTTTGGGTTAAGGTGAAAAAGTATGGATCAAGGTTAAGGGACAAAGCCACAAACATGAGTTGCTTTCTCAAGATCATAGAAATGATCCAAGGAAGTTCCTTTGGAAATAGGCAACACAAAGCAATAAGCAAATAAGCAAGCTCAAAGGAGCAACAAAACTGGAAATGGATTGCCAATAAATGGTCTTACATCCAACTCCGAAACGAGATGGGAAACGGAGTGCCAACAAATGGTCTTACGTCCAACTCCACGAAGCAACATGGGAAACAGATAGCCAATCAATGGTCTTATATCCAGCTCCACAGAAGAAAACAGATAGGAAACAGATAGCCAATCAATGGTCTTATACCTGACTCCTCAAACAAAGTAAATAACAAATGCAAAAGCAATATGCAAAACAATATGCAAAAGTAATACCCAATCAATCACATCAATCAATTATCACACTCTATACACAAGCAAGAGGCTCAATCAAGGTCGGGCTTTAGTCAAGGGGTCATATCAACCTTGACAAACAAGCCAATACTGTTATGGGTGCTGAGATGCTCTTAACCACTGACATTGACCGTCAGGGTGAGCAGATAAAATGGGAAATGAGGATTAGACCTCATAGCTCTTAACCCGGGCCTGGGTGAGCTTGAATCAAAGAAGGTGTGGGAGTCCAGAATGAGGAACTCTATTCCACATGACTGACTCGATATACAAGATTTTGGGTATTTATTCAAAATGCATCAGCACATAGTGCGAGCAAGATGACAGACTCAACTGAATAGTAGGGGATTGATTGCAAATCCCTTCTATCTGCTAATCGCCTCTTCACTTAGGAGGACTTGAAATACATGGCACAAATATAAACAATCACAGACATTGCCTCTTAAGGAGGACTTCAGCCAAATGCCTGACAAACAGAAACGACAGGGCTTCCAGACTACATGGAGTTAGAGAAATTACCTAAGTGGCATGCCAACCACAAGCAAAGCAAAGCTCAAATAATGAGCTAAAGCGGCTAAGGTACCTATGTGAAAAGCTAAACAATCAGTATTCACATTCAGACAACCAAACAATTAACAACAGTCAGACATTCCCAATATATACAAAATGTAAGCCATAAGAGGAAAACACTCAAGTGAGTTAGCCACCAAAGGACATACAACATAATCAAAATTAGTTAAACAAAGTAAATTGCATCTCAAGCAAGGAGATCACATCATCCATTAGAACTAATTGCTTGAACCTGAAAGGGAAAGCTCAAATTGTGAGTACAAACCACTAGTGCAAAGACTAGGGTCAAAGGCAAAGCAAAAAGTCAAAACAGCAACCAATATTCAACATAAAGCACATTTAATCAAGTAAGAACATGTCCTAAAAAGGATCAAGGCTAAAGAATCAAGCAAAGTCATCACATGAGCAAGATAGGGCAAAGACAATTTCAAAACACACAATTGGTCATCAAGAATGAAAAATCTATATTAAAACAGAAATGAATCAAACACTCATGAAATTTTTTATGTGCATACAACATGTTAAACACAATCATCATGCCAAAAATTGGAATCAGAAAAGCTCAATTGACATGGAAATGAAAATGAACAAGATCAACATCAAATTGTGTGACACACATTGTCACACCATGCATCCATGTGCCTAAAACAGAGATGGAAAATGATAAAAATGCACAACTAAACCTCAAAAATCATGCAACATGTTGGGAATCAGCATACCAAATTTCAAATCAATTGGCCAATGTATGAGCATTTCACAATAGAATTGGTACAACATGTCACATTTGCATACATGTTCAAATAATCAATCGCATTTAAAATTTCAGAAATGATAAAATCATAAAATCAGCATCACAAAATAATAGACATCCATATGAACATGTAGCAAAAAATTGGAAGTGATTTGGATTCATTTTCTATTTATTATGATTTTTCAAAGTTGGATGAAAATAATGAAATAAAATGAAAATCATGGAATAAAATGAAATGAAAAATGAAATTGGCACAATGCAATTGGCCAGATTCGAACCATGTACATGCAAAAATGCGTTGGAAAAGAAGATAAAATCACAAATGGCACCGCTAGGAATCGAAGTGAGGTGCGTATCAAAACGTTGCGCTTCAGTTATTGAGTTGGCGCCCAGTCATCAAGTCAATGCGCACAAGGCTTGGTCAAGTGAGCGATAGCCAATCATCTGGACAGCAGGACGCTCGTGTGGATGTACACGGGGACAAAACCCTAGCGAAAACCACCAGTTGCAGACGGCGGCGGGAGCGGTGGTTTCCACCGTCTTCTTCATGAAGACGGTGGTGCTACAGTAGCACGCAACAAATTTTTCTCCAGAAATAGGCAAATCATATACCGTTCGAAAGCTTATCACATGTAAAACACAAACCTAACATTAATTAATCCTAACAACCCATGGATCATGAGAATCGAATGAAAACATTATTGCACTTAAAACTTCTATTCAACATAACTCAAGCAATACTTCACCAAATCAGAATCTAAAAGCATAAGTGTGATCAACATTCAAAGATCTACAATAATATATGTATAAAATCAAGAATTAAGAGGATCGAAATCCCTACCTCTTGAAGAGCAGAATGAGGAAACAAGCGATTCAAGCTCCAAAAGTGTCCAGATCCAATCCTGAGATGATGACTTGAAGTTTGATGTATGAATTAAGGCTTGGCATGACCTAGATCTAGCTCAAATGGCAGTTTCCATCTTCATGTTCTTGAGCTTGCACAACTTGATTCTGGCTCGAATTCTTCAATCAAGAGCTTGATCTGCACTCAATGATGATCAGAGAACACGAATATCCAATAAAACTCAGGTGCTATGTGGAAAATTTTAAAGTTTCAATTGAGAGCAAAAATGGAGAGAAAGCAAAATTTGAGATCTAGAATGTGATTGTTATGAAAACTCTGTTAGGATTAAGGCTTTATATGACATGTTAATCACTCTGAAAAATTAATTAAGCAATGGTTATTGAAAAATTAGTGAGAATGAGGTACATGGCAAAATTAGCAAAAACACCCTTGCATGGTGAATGATCACGTGAACAGTGTTATATGGAGGTGTAGGATCACTTAAAATCATCTCATAAGCATAATGGCAATGGTATTTTGTTCATATGATGCACCAATTTTGAATTTCCAAATTTCCCTCCAAAATGTTCATGAATGAGCAAATGGTCATGTGATGAAATTTCATGCAATGCAATGAATGATTTGGAAAATATTGGTCATAAGAAGCATAATGCAAAAAGAGGCACTCAAATTGGAGCTTTGGATCAAAAGTTATGGCTTCTTGAAGTTCCATGCACACTTGGCAATCATTTGATCATATCTCCTCAACCATCCATCAGATGCTCATGATCTTGGACTTTTTGGAAATGGGAGAGAAAGATCTTCAACCTTAATGTTGGACAAAAATTCATTTGAAGCTTTTTTGATGTTGGAAAGTTCAGTTGAATGTGAACTAAAAACTTGTTATTTTTGGAAACTTGAAATTATAGGTAACTTTCCATTTTGGGAAACTTTTGATTTGGCTTCAAATTCTTCAAATTAGATGTTTGAAATGATGAATAGGCCTTGTTTGAACATGAATGGGATGAAGATATTCAATTCTCACACTCAAAGCCCTCAGTTGACTTGCATTGGTCCTTAGATGACCTGACAATGCCTGATGAACTTGGGCCTCAACCACTTGGGGAATTTGCTCCAAAATGAACCTCTAGCTCATATAAGCTCAAGATAATTCCATGTGGTCTTTATACCAAGAAAATACCATCTGCTCTTGTACAAAGGAAAACCTTGAATTGCCTTGACCTGCCTTGACCTGTGCTATTTAGACTGCAAAACAAAAGGTTAGATGACATATTTTTTGTGCTTTTGGTTAGTGATTAAACAAGAAATGCAAATGATATATAATGCAAGCCATGCCTGGTGATCCAAAACCACTCACAGGGAGATCCCACCCACAGGGAAGGAAGCAAGGTGCTCAATGATCCTTGAGGCTATGTAATGCTATGATATGATGCCATGAGGGATCTTAGGGTCAAAAATTGGGGTCTTACAGCGCCCATTCCCATATTTTTCCTACAGTGAAGGCACCATCATCTAATATGTCCACTCCGACAAGAAAGAAAAAAAATAAGGCCAAGAAACCTTGTTCGAGAATTGTTTCTTCGACCGCAAAGATCTCTGTCCCTGATGATCTTACTGAAATCTTTACGCCCATTCATCAAGAAGAAACTACTCCAGCTTCCCCACAACACGTAGCTCCCAAGGTATATGACCACTCTTATTTTATAACCTCATGAACTATTCTCCAACATTGATAATAACTTCTTTATTGTAGGGAAACAAGGCTGATTCGAATCTTGTTGAGGCTACAAGCAACGTAAGGGTCGAAACCCAACTAGTTGAGGCTGCCACCCTCTTGAGTCCTCAAAGGAAAGATGAGTTTTGAAACGTGTCGCCTGAAACTAATCAAAATCTCGATATTCAGAAAATTCAGGGCCCTCCGGCCGCTGCTAGAGAAGGTACATCCCTTTGCACTCTCACTCCGGAGGAGGTTATATCCATGAAGCAGCAGAATCCGGTAGAGACCCTGAGGAAGCTGCAGCAATTTCGCCATGCATCGACTGAGGTTTAACCCTCTTCCTCGACTGTCATGCCGCTCCATAAATGGATGCTTCTGTCACTCTCAAACTCTAACAACTAAAAGACTATTTGTTTGAGCGTGAGGTTTTGGCTGTCGTCGAAGAGGAAGAGGCCTTGGCACTCGACATCCTCAATCTACTTGACGAACTTGCTCGAAACAAGCTTCATGCTCCTATAGCCAGGTGCTTGATTGAATTCGAAGCTTTCTTCACACAACTGGTCAAAGATCTCGCTCTTCATCGGCATGCTAACTTTCAAATTAAGACAAAGATCAACGAGATGAGATGAGAGTGGCATTTTAGTGAAGTTTGTGAGAGAAAGCTCAATGATTTTGAGGCCATAAAGTAGGAACATATCAACAAATAACAAACCTTCGACCAATAAATCTTAGAATATCAAGCTCAAATAGTTGAACTTAATAAGAAGATTGCTGAAGTCGAGGAAGAAAAGGCTTCTTTGGATTCGACTGAACCTCTTCCGGCTCAAGGCGTTGTCGACTAGGAGATTCTCAAAGGTATTGCACATGGCAAAAACTCCCTTTAAATCAAAGAAAGGATTGGCCAATTGTAGGAGAAGAAAGGCCTCCTTGACAGCAGAATTGGTCATGAGAAGACCCTTTTTGAAGATTTTAAGTCTAGGTTTCCTGCCTGATGTATTTCTTTGTCAAGACAATTGTAACGCTGATTGGCTATTTTGTATGACATCTTGGCTTTTATAATTAATGATCAATTTCATTACCTTTTGATTTCAATCTCTTGGAGCATAGGTTTATATTTTTTCAAATATTTCCCATTTACCCTTCATATTCGTCGATCAATGCCTAGCTCTTGAATCTCGTAGGCATTGTTAGTAAATGTTTGGATTACGTGAAATGGTCCTTCCCAATTTTGTGAACATTTTCCTAAAGTTAGATCTTTTTTATCCATAGGTAAAATCACCTTCCATACGTAATCATTTATTGCAAAAAAAATTATCTTAACCATTTTATTTACGTTTTGGCCACATGTGCTTTTTGTCGTATCAACATGTCTACTGCAGTCAACCTTTCTTCGTCTAAATCAATTATTCCGTCGAACATCAGTCTCCAATATTGTTTTGACAGAATTTCGTTTTTTCGTTTCAACCTAACTGATTGTAAACAAATATTTGTTGGCAACACAGCATCATGCCCAAATGTCAAACGAAAAGGCGTTGACTTAGTTTCCTCCTTTGGGGATGTTCGACAAGCCCATAAAATTCGGTCTAATGTTTTATGCCAATTCTTACGTTTCTTGGCAACAATTTTTTTTATTAAACCAATTATCACTTTGTTGGCTGCCTCGACTTGGCCATTTGCTTGAGCGTAGTAATGTGTGGAAGTAACCAACTTGAATAATGTTTCAGCAGCAAATTCTTGCATCTTTTGACCCATAAAAACTGAACCTTTATCTATAGTAATGGTTTCAGGAATTCCAAACCTATACACGATGTATTTTTTAATGAATCCGATCATATCCTCTTGATCCACTTTTATCAAAGGGATAACTTCTATCCATTTTGTGAAATAGTCTATTCCAACTAGGATAAATTTTTGTTATTTCGACGAGGTTGGTCGAATCTCACCAATGACATCTAATGCCCACCCTCGAAAGGGCCAGGGCTTGATAATTGCATGCAACTCGCTAGCTGGTACATGTTGGATGCTTGCGTGTATCTGGCATTCTTGACACCCTTTGGCGAAGTCAATACAGTCTTTTAAACACTTGACCAGTAAATACCTTGTCGAAATAATAACCAATTCATTTTATGGCCATCTTGGTGGGGCCCACATATTCCCATGTGTACCTCAGACATTGCCAAGTATGCTTCTGTATCCCCAAGACATTTGAGCAACTCCTTCTGGAGTCTTTTTCAATAACTCATTTCACATACGTACATAGCTTAACGCTCTATACTTAATTTTCCTGTCAGTGTTTTTGACTAGATTTTTTAGGTACTCTATGATTGGTTTTCTTCAATTTGTTTGTGACAAATTGTCAACGATGAAAACTTCGTGTCTCTCAAAATTTTTAAAAAATTTACTAAAGACATTTGCCCCCAAATTTTTGGGATTTCCATTTTGGGTGATAGTGAGACGTTCGTCACCTTCTTCTCTTTCACCTCAACAAAATCCTTGAGCTTATCTTTCGACACTTTATACCCAGAGGAAATTTGTGCTAAATTGTTAGCTTCTTGATTTTCCATCATAGGCACATGTGTGATGTTGACAACCTCTAAGCACTCTAATAGGTGTTTAGCCATTGCAAAATACAGATTTTCTTTAATGCACTTATATTCTCGTGTGATTTATTTGATCACTAGCTCCGAATCACCCTTTATTTCGACCTTCTTGGCTCCTAAATCCCTCAATATTTTGAGACTAGTTATTAGGGCTTCGTATTCTGCTTCATTATTATAACACTTCCCATCGAATTCACATTTGAACTTCGTCGGAATGTCTTGTGGGGATAATATTAAGATCCCAACTCTTGTTCCATTTTTATGATTTGACCCATCGAAGTATAACCTCCAAGGGTTTGTGTCGACCATGTTTAGTGATGGTTCGACTATTGTGTGATCTACTGATAACGAGAAATCGTATCATGTTTTTAGGATTATGTCGCATTTTATTCATACTTATTTTAATATATTTTATCACCTTTTAGTTTGTTTTTATTTGTTTTGCAGTTGTCACCTAGTTTCAGTGCGGATTCAAAAGCAAACCGGAAAAGGAGCAAAAGAGCAGTAAAAGAACAAGATTTTGCCCATTCTGCTGATATGGCGTTCGCCGTGTGTATATGGCGTTCGCCATTGTCTAAGCATGTCGCGTCATTTAATAACCAAGGCAATGGCGCTCGCCATATGCACATGGTGAATGCCATATCAGTAGAATGGGCAAAATCTTGTTCTTTTGCTGCTCTTTTGCTCCTTTTCCAGTTTGCTTTCAAATCCACACTGAAACTGGCTGACAATTGTAAAAAAATAAAATAAAAATAAAAGGTGATAAAATATATTAAAATAAGTATGAATAACATGCGACATAATCCTAAAAACATGATACGATTTCTCGTTATCAAAATCCCTCACACTTAGATTGTTGCTTGTCCTCAAACAATCACCCAACGCAAATGAAAACGATTAAGTACAGTGTCTGAGACATAGGCACGACAAAACTCTAAAAAGTAAGAGGCTTCTAGGCTAGTTCTAAATAGATAGGTACTAGATATTTTCAATAAGGATATCGTAATGACACATATCCTCATTTCGCAGACGAAAATTCCCCCTTATGCAAAACCAATCTGAATCGTGCCATTATAACTCGACCTATAATCTTTGTTCTTTTTCACCTTTTTTTCATTCAGGCGTATGCTACGGCAGTAATCTAGATCTGTAAATGGTGTATCTAGAGGCTCAAGTGTAGCCAACTCTATGCGCAAGTATAACGTAAGGGCTATAGATGTAATCAGCCCTCCAACACATATAAGACCTCCTACCCTACCACTGGCAGACTGAAGATGTGCTAATAAGAATGGTGTTGGGTTAACTTTAGTCTCAGATAGAGCATAGTAAATGAAGAAGAGGTATCTAGAGTTCACATTCCCAGTGTTTTCCCGATCGAAAATGGTGTTGGCTAAAATTTGGTGCAAGTACCTAATGGTTGGGTTCTGGATACTAGTGGCTTTAAGACATTCCCAACGAGTGGTGGTTTTCCAGTTATTTGCTGCCACAATCTAAGAGCATTATATTCTCATTCTATATCTAGAGGGGCTTTGCATGTATATTCATCTCCATGAGGGAATGAAAATATATTGGTCATTTGGTCTTGGCTATAAATGTAATCTCAATTGAACATTCTAAAATTAACAGTACTGGTGGTACGTGGACCTCTAGTGGGGGTGTAATATCTAAAAGAACTTAAAAACTAATAGGTAAGCCTAATGTATGTAGGGATGGTTAAAGAATATAAGTAAGACATACCAAGGTTATTAAGCATCCAATTAACATTGTTAAATAGGTCTAAGTCACGGAGAGCAGCGTTATCGGGATACCTTGTGGCCAAGACATTCCTCTTGAAAGGCTTATCATAACTTCTTCTTTGATTTTCGCCTTCGATACCATCTACAAATGTGATTCCCATGTAGTCAATATCTCTTCTTGGCCTTGCTAATCTAGGAGGCATGGTGAGTGATTAGAATAAGAAAGTTTGAAAGAATGGGTAATGAGATTGTGAAGAGAGAAGAATGAGAAAGATGGGTTGTGATGGTCGTATATAAGTAAGTTATGGTGATTTATAGTAAATGAGAAGAAGTGGGATGGTTGGGGTTGAAATAGGATTTAATGTGGATTAAAGTAGGTGGTTAAGAGGGAAGTTAAGAGATTTGAAGGGATAATCATTGAAGAACACGCAAGAGAGGTTTAAAAAATTCGTAACAACATGTTTTATTGATATGGTGAACGCCATTAGGATAATGGTGAACGCCATTTTCCTTAAACGTTGTAATTCAAAAATGAATCTAATGGCGAACGACAAGTGCCTAAAATGTATAATTTTTAACTTTAAGCCTAGAAACAGTGAAATTCTATGTTCTTAAGGCCATGATACTACTAGTTGAAATAATTATTGCATATGGTCTTAATCAGAAACATAAAAATGCACGAAACTAAAGGAATTTATGATATAAAATAAAAATGAAAATAAACAACTGAAAGGGAAATTACATGAATTGAAATAGCAGTAACATAAGTTCTTGTCGATAGCTCAACGGTAGTGTAAAAATAAACTGATGAAAATAAAACAACAACAAAGGGAAATATTGATGAAAATAAAACATTCCTAACTAGAAAGCAAGCAATAACAGTACAACCAACAACACTAGCCATTATGGCGTCTAATATTAGGCTCGAAGGAACGTCGCATGGAGTAAACTTGCTAGAACAGATGGTCGAACTGCTCATTAGCAACGTCCATAAAGCTGAGGATATTCACTCGAAGAGAAGTGAGGTCTCCTTTAAGAAAATCAACTTCAGACTGTAGATCATAGATAGCAGTAGCGACATTAATGAAAGGATTAATATGATGAGCACAAGAGACGTGTGAAGTAGTATCAAGGAGAATGACATTTCGGTTTTCATAAGGCTGAGGACTGGAAAGTGGTGTGGATGAGTCACTTTGTCCCTCCAAAACATAAAGCCAATTATCATGGTTGTGAACATTTGTCTTCTCATGGTTAGGTAGTGTAAACTTATGGACCACTTGATTATCAATTAATAGTTCAAATTTTGTCGATCCTAAATTAGCAATGATGCCACGGTTAAAGCAAAAGTCGATATGTATGGGACGGATACCTCCAAAGGCATGTATGCGGTTAAGTTGGTATCTTAGGCCAATGGCATCAACAATCAGGGTGACTAACCCTCCAATGAGAATAGTACCTTGGGTCTCTCGGGCAATTTTGACTAGGTTCACTAACATAAAAGTAGCAGCATTCACGGGTCTACCTTGGGCGGCATAGTACATGATGCCATTTCTCTCTGAGTTAAAAATTTAAAACGTCTCCTCTGAGCTTTGTTCCTAACGACAACCTCTATATCATAAACATGATGCATTCTCCTAAGTTAGTATTGAGTTATCCTAAGCTATGTTAGCCTGAAAATAGATGAAGATTATATTATTAGTTAATTGAACCGCATGTAGTGCTAAAAGAGATAGTAATAGTAATAATAAGAATAAGAATAAAAGTAAAAAATAAAAATAAAATATAGAAGTAGTAGTTATAATTAGTAAAAATAAAAACTTAAGATCGTGGGTTGCCTCCCACGTAGTGCTTCATTTAATGTCGGGAGCTCGACATTAATTCAGAATTGGGCTATTCTTTCGAAAGAGCGGACAACTCTTGTGATTTGTAACTCATGCATAAATCCTTGTTTTCTATGCTATGTTAATGCTTAATTTGCTTCCCGTTTACAACGAATGTCTAATTGGATTTACCTCTTATTTCTATAGCTTCGCTTTGGAAAACTCTTATGACCTCAAAAGGGTCAGACCATCTAGAATGGAGTTTTCTTGGAAATAATTTAATTTGAGAATTAAAGAGAAGGACCATTTCACCCTCATTAAATTCTCGCCTTAATATCTGTTTATCATGCCACTGTTTAGTTCTTTCCTTGTAAATTCGGGAATTTTCGTAGGCGTTTAATCTAAGTTTTTCTAGTCCATAGATATCTAAGATTCTTTTCTCTCCTGCGGATGTGTAATTCATGTTTAGGGTCTTAATTTCCCAATAAACCTTATCCTCTAATTCTATAGGCAGGTGACATGATTTACCATAAACTAATTTAAATAGAGTGGTTCATATTGGTGTTTTGTAAGCTGTCCTATAAGCCCACAAAGCTTCATGAAATTTTGCATACCAAACCTTCCTAGAAGTTGCAACGGTTTTTTATATTATTTTCTTAACTTCCCTATTGGAAATCTCAACTTGCTCACTTGTTTGAGGGTGGTAAAGTGTTTCTACTCGGTGTCGGACTCCATATTTAAGCAACAGTCTTTCAAAGATGTTTGAAATGAAATGGGAGCCATCGTCGCTAATGACAATCCTTGGTACACCGAATCTAGGAAAAATTACATTCTTGAAAAGTTTGATGACTACTCGAGCATCATTAGTAGGAAAGGTCATTGCCTAGATCCATTTCAATATGTAATCGACTGCAACGAGTATGTACTTATTACCAAAAGAAGATGGGAAATGGCCCACGAAATCTATTCTCCAAACATCAAAGGCTTCTGTAAGACCCCAATTTTGACCCTAAGATCCCTCATGCAATTTCATCATATGAATTAGCATTAGGATCACACCTTGGCATCCTCCTTACCCCTTGTTCATTGGGTTTGTTTTGGGAGAGATCACCAAGCAATATGTTATTGTATCATACTTGTATATTATCTTTTTACTAACCAAAATGCCGAAAATATGTCTTTGTATTTTTGTAGGTGAGGCATGATCACCATTGATCTAGCAAGTTCACATCTAGGGTTTGAGACCCTCATGGATAAAAGTAGAATCAAGGATTGATCCACAATGTCTCAAAGCATCATATATGAGTCCTAATGATCTCTACATATCATATTGATCAAGTATTCTTCAAGAGTTTGGAGGTGATTTTCCTTGGAAACCCTAGTTTGACTGGGTATCTTAAGTAACTTCTCCAACAAGCTATCTCACCAATTGATCAAATTTGTCAATTAGAACTTAAAAATTCATCATCTTGTGCATATATGATCTACCATAAGCCTATAAAGTCAATAGAATTGGAAGCTAGCAAGTTGGTTGGTGGTGGTTGGCCAGATGAATTCATCTGATCAAAACTGGGTCTCCCTAGACCATATCTCCTACAATTTTCACCATATGAAAATTATTTTAAAAGCACATTTACTCTAAATGACATTACACATAACTTTCATGTTGATACCTAGAGCTAGTTTTTCTTGGAAAATAATATTCTAGGTTGAAACATTATAGGTCATTTTTGCCCTATACCATTGAACAAGTGATTTCTCTCAACTTCAAAAATGCATAACTCTATCATTATAAATCCAAATGACATGAAATTTATGACCATTATGAAGGACTCTGAAAGAGATACAACTTTGATTAAGACACTTTTCTCATTTGAAGCTCACATAAAAAGTTAAGCAAGGTGGAATATTGAGATATATGGCTTAACACTTAGAAAAAATTTCAACATGTTGAAATTTCCAAACTTCCACCTCAAAATTCACCATGATCCAAGTTCCAAATGAAAAAGTGTCCAACATCAAAGTTGTTCCCCTTGATCTAAGCTTTCCAAAGAACCAAATTTCATGCATTTTGGATGAGATTTGCTAGGGCTGTGCATGGTCTTAACAGGTCTGCATCAAGTGGGAAAATCAAATGTCCAAAACTTCACATTACATTGCCTTGCCATTCAAGCATCATTTGAACTTCAGTACAGTTGGAATTGGATTTCTTCATGGGCATGTACACGCCCATGCAAGCTTGTGCATCACCATGTCCAAATTTAGCAATTTTTCAAGTGTGAAAATATCACTCTCAAATTCTATAAATACAAGGCCTTTGAGCTCATTTCAAAGACACCTTGCGTGCCAACTTTGCCCCCCAATTGAAACCCTCATTGTTTAGAGATTCAAAAACTCCAGGATCCAAAGCTTTGTACCATTGCCAAACCTCTTCTGCAAGCTTCTCAAGTGTGATCAGATCAAATTTGAAGCAAGCAAGATCCATTTCTGCATAGCATTAAAGGTAAATTTCAGAAAACTTCTTCTCTTCGATTCTCACTCAATTCTCATCAATTTTCTTGGATCTTTGCTCTTTCATATTTTGAATTAAAATTATTTTTTGGATCATTATTAATATTTTTTTCATGATTTAATTGATTTTGTGAATATTTTTAATTGTTTAAAAATACTTTTAAGTCTCTAAAAATTCTAAAAAAAATTCTCCAAGGTCCTTTGACCTTGTTTGACCTATGATAAATCTCATGGCCATTTCTTTGGTGTTTTGATGAGGTTTTAGGAATTTGACAAACCATATTTAATTTAATGCATTATTTTTAGTATTTTTAATTTGAATAAATGCCAAATAATTGTGTTGAGCTATTTTGATTGGTTTGTGTAAGTTTGACTTGTGTTGTTGGGTCTTGGTCAAGGTTGATTTGACTTTGCTAGGTTAAGATCATTGGATTTAGGGGATTGATAGAATGTACATTCCATTTCCCAAAATGAATGAATGATCTTAATTTGGTAAAAGTCCTCCTTTGACCAATTTGAGTTTTGATCCATTCCCTTCCCTCTTCATCTAATTCCCCTTCTTTATATATCCATTTCATTTGGCCTATGATGTCTCTAAATCCTAAGACTAGTTGATTGCAAAATCAACATAAGTATGGATGACATTAGGCCACCTCTTTTACAAATTCTTTTTGTGTGTGGTATGTTTCATGAGCATAGTCCATTATACTATGTCTCTAACATGCATTAACACCAAAATTCTATTTCCCGGCCTCAAATATTTGTGACTTCTACATAAGTCCAATTACGATTGCTTAACATAGTGCTAAATTTTTGACACAAAAAGGCATAGCATTCTAGTCAGTGAGATTGTAAGTCTCCCATCTTTCATGGTATTGTGTGGAAACTTGGCCTTTTTTCCTTCCTTTGAAGGATGTCTTGGTTCAAGGATCCATGCTTGTGTTAAGTGGGTTGAGTGTTCTCCAAAGAATGACTTAAAAAGCAAAAACAAAAACAATACTAACTTCTAATTCATTAACAACTAACATTTAATTTCAAACCATTTACTTTTAAGACACTTTAATTTTTAAGCTCTATTCATTTGTCGTTATACATACCATTCTAATTGTTTATATTAATTCCTTTTCACTTTGTCCACTTGGACCATATTGTGAGATATATCTTGTTTGTGTATTTTGTTTGCTTGTGTGGTCTTTGGCCATTAATGTACATAATAAGAAACAAAAAACCTAAAAAGTTATTGTGTGGACTGTTAGTTTGATCTTGAACAATTGGACTTAGAATCTAGGTAACATCCCTATGCAAAAGGACTTGGCCAATGCCAACTTTCATTTAACCAAGTGCTTGCAATTTGAAACTTCATCTGATACATATTGAAGATTCCTTTGAGTTCATTTGCTACATAACATTGTGAAGCTGTTATTTTGAACCTGTGACTTATGGAATTCAGCTGTTACATGAGCAAATTTGAAGGAGATCATGGAGTGGCTAAAGCTTGGATGTGGATATCTATATTTGATGCCTTGCACTTCAAGTTAATATTGTATGCATTGTTTGTTGCTTGATTCTAGTATCCAAGGGAATTTGGGTTTTCTATATGGCATTCTTGCCTATTGGATTGTAGCCCATTGGTCAGATCTTTTCAACTCTTAACTTTTAAATTTGTGCTTAGGATTAGTCTCTTCGTCTCCTCCCCATCTCTTTAATTTCAAAATCTCTCCCTCCTTTTAAAAACTTCTTTCTTTGAACTTATTATTTTTTAAACTTAGACCCTTTGCAAATTAGAAACTTTGGCCTTATGCCATTGCATTTTCAAACTTCTTTTCTTAAAAAAACTTATAAATAAACTTAACTATACTTAACTTAAAACTTTCAAAATCCAAAAAGAACTAACTCATTCAAACCATTTTCTAGGCTCTTGTGCCTTTCAAACTTAATTTTTGATTAAAATCAATGCATCCACTTTGAAATTTGTATCACGATCTACGAGGTTTTGATACCTCATTTTTATGTTGGTACGTAGGCACAAGTCTGAAGGTCTTGTCAAACACAAAAATATAATTAATGAATTATTTTCTCATCCCCCCATTCTATTTGTTTGTAAACATCACTTTGTCCAAAATACATATGCACACAAGAAAGGGCTCCCTAGGAGTACCTAGGACACTTTGGGTCCTAACACCTTCCCTCTGTGTAACCAACCCCCTTACCTGTAATCTCTGGTATTTTATTAGTTTTGATTTGAAAACTTCTTATTTTTGGGTTTTGTTCGTACTTTTCTCTTTTCCCTTGGAAACAATGAAAACGCGGTGGCGACTCTTGTTATTGGATGTCTTGCTTATCCATAGCTTGATGATCATGAATTTACCGCTACAACTTCTACTTCTAAGATACCTTTCAATGGCATCTCATCACGTCTAGAGATATTTCCAGTGCATTGACACCGGTCATAATTTATAATCGTGGTGTGGACATATTTCCAAAGATTAGGTAAAAAGAGACCAGATTGTAAGATCTTCGCACAAGTATTTGAAGTGCTTGCATTCCCTCTATAGGGTGCAGATTCGCAATGAGATATGATATCATTTACTTCCGATTCAGGGACACATCGACGGAAAATACCATTGGCGCCTCTCTTGAATAGTAGGGGCTCATCATAA
This sequence comes from Lathyrus oleraceus, assembly GCF_024323335.1. Classification (NCBI taxonomy): domain Eukaryota; kingdom Viridiplantae; phylum Streptophyta; class Magnoliopsida; order Fabales; family Fabaceae; genus Lathyrus; species Lathyrus oleraceus. The sequence continues at coordinate 209,234,970 of NC_066580.1, read as the reverse complement.
TAATAATGTTTAAGATCATGGAAGAATTTCTTCTTTTGCTGGAAATTTAAGTCTGGTGGAAGTACTTCAGCTGCTAAGTAGTTGACAAAATTAGCGTACCATGGCAATGTGGTTTTTTTGTGCAAATTGATTCCATAACTTTATTAGCTTCTGCGTCATTATATATCAAAGAACATTTGACTATTTCGTTTTCACTTTCTAACTGGGCTACAAGTCGATTGTAAGGGAAATCATCATCGATGGGCACTCGTCCGGGTTCTAGGTTTTCAATCCTATAGAGATGACTTGCCATTACATTTTCGGTGCCCTTCTTATCTTTGATTTCTAAATCTAATTCTTGCAAAAGCAGAATCCATCTGAAAAGCCTTGGTTTACCATCCTTCTTACTTAACAGATGCCTAATTGTGGTGTGGTCGGTATAGACAATTAATTTTGCTCCCACTAAGTAGAAATGAAATTTATTCAAAGCGAACACAATGACTAGGAGTTCCTTTTCTGTAGTGGTGTAGTTCATATGCGCGTTGTCTAAGGTTCTACTTGTGTAGTAAATCACATGAAGCTTTTTATCCTTTCTTTGTCCTAAGACAGTGCCAACGGCATAATCACTAGCATCACACATTATTTCAAATGGTTTACTCCAATCAGGTGGTTGCATAATAGGTGCGGTAATAAGAGCATTTTTCAGATGTTCGAACGCTTTTAAGCAGTCTTTATCAAATATGAATTCAACATCTTTCATTAGTAAGCCCGTTAGTGGTTTGGTTATTTTAGAGAAATCTTTAATGAATCGTCGGTAGAAACTGGCGTGTTCTAAGAAACTACGAATTTCTCTAATGGTTTTCGGAGGTTGAAGGTTTTCTATAATCTCTATTTTTGCTTTATCCACTTCAATTCCTTTGTCGGATACTATGTGTCCAAATATGATTCCTTGTCGGACCATGAAATAGCCTTTTTTCCAATTCAGTACAAGATTAAGTTCAACGCATCTGTCAAGTACCATTTCTAGGTTCGATAGACATCCTTCAAAAAATTTCCCACAAACAGTGAAGTCGTCCATAAGCACTTCCATTATGTCATCAATAAAATCAGCAAAGATCGATATCATACATATCTGAAATGTTGTTGGAGCATTACACAGTCCAAATGGCATTCGTTGATAAGAAAACGTACCATAAGGACAAGTGAAGGTAGTCTTTTCTTGGTCATCGGGATGAATACGAATTTGGAAGAATCCTGAGTATCCGTATAAATAACGGAAATGAGAATGTTTAGCTAGTCGTTCAAGCATTTGATCGATGAAAGGCAATGGAAAATGATCTTTACGAGTGGCTTTATTCAATTTTCTATAGTCTATGCACATCCTCCATCCGGTTTGAATTTGTTTTTCTATCGATTCTCCCTTTTCGTTACTGAAAACTGTAACACCTCCCTTCTTTGGTACGACATGTACTGGGATGACCCAATTACTGTCGAATATCGGGTATATAATTCCTACTTCTAATAGCTTTTGTACCTTCTCTTTGACTACATCGCTCAAGATAGGATTTATTCTTCTCTTATGTTCTCTAGAGGTTTTACAGTCCTCCTCTAGCTAATATGATGCATACATATAGAGGGACTTATTCCTTTTAGATCTGAGATGTTATATCCTAGAGTTATTGGATACTTTTCTAAGACATGAAGTAATTTTTTTGTTTCTATCTGTCCTAAGTCAGCATTGACTATTACTGGTTGTTCAAGCTCGGCGTATAGGAATTCATACCTTAGGTCCTTGGGTAGTGTTTTAAGTTCTACAACATGTTTCTTTGGGCAAGTCATTGGATTGGGTGTTAGTGCTAGACATTCCTTCAGACTATCATCCATGTATGGCCCATGCAAATTATCGTCTTCGAATGTAGGAGGATATGGAATCTTTAGTACTTTAGTGTACTTAGATGGTTCCATCTCTATTTCTCTTACGCATTTGTCGATGACGTATAGGAGATAACATGAATTTTCTATAGCTGGTGCCTTTAAGAATTGAGGCAAAATAAATTCAACTTTTTCTTCACTAACTTCAAAAGTTAGCTTTCCTTTGTTGACATCAATGATGGCTCCAGATGTGGCAAAAAAGGGTTTTCCTAAAATAATAGGAATGTTGGAATCCTCCTTAATATCCATTATTACAAAGTCGGTAGGAATATAGAATTGACCTATATGAACGGGAACGTTCTCTAGCATACCTACGGTAAATTTAACAGAACGGTCCGCTAGTTGTAGAGAAATTTTATTTGGTCTTAGTTCTCATAAATTTAGTTTCTTGCATATGAATAAAGGCATTAAACTAATACTGGCTCCTAAGTCTCCTAGAGCTTTGTCTATGACAAACTTTCCGATTACACAAGGTATGGAAAAACTTCCTGGGTCTTTCAACTTAGGAGGCATGTTGTTTTGGATAATAGGGCTACACTCAACAGTAAGCATAACGGTTTCATTATCCTCAAGCTTTTTCTTATTAGATAGGATCTCTTTAATGAATTTAGCATATGCAGGCATTTGTGTAATGGCTTATGTGAATGGTATAGTTGTAATACCCCAAAATTTACCCTTCATTTTTCCTGGAAGCATGGGATTATGTTTTACACTTCATTAGCATCATATTAGGTCATACTCATTGCATACTGCATTAGTGACATGGAGATCAGGTTTTGATTAATCACTCCTTAACAGAAGGAGCCCACACAAAGCAAGATTGAGAATTGGACTTCATTTTATAAGTATACAAGTCTCAAGGGTCTCAGGGGGTCCAAGTATCTTATTATGGTCCTCAGTTCATCAGTGAAGGATTCAAAGTTATCAGAGTGTTCATCTAGATTTAATCAGAAATTAGGGTCTCATGGCTACCTGCAACAGGCAATGTTTGGTTGGAAGTAGAAGATCTCATCCATGTCATGATTAGAGAGGCATCTTGGCCTAGGAAGATTCACAATTATCTCAGAAAGATCCATTGGCAATCAGTGCAATCAGTTCTTGATCATTTTGCCCTAAAACTAGGGTTTGGTATAAAATCAGTTTATTTCTGATTCTTTGGGTGAAACTCTTTTCCATGGCCCTCCATATGTCCACAAGGGTCTACATACAAAAGATCAGCTCTTTATTTGAGCTAGAAGTGCTTCAATTGATCAATGGAATCGGGAATCAGACAGTTTGGGAAAAGTCAACTGTGGGGCCAGAAAAGTCAACTCCTGACATTTTAAGAGTGGAATCTCAAAATCCATGCCTAGGGGATCCTACATGTGAAAATGGATTCATCATTTAATCAGGAATTGGAAGAGTTATTTAATTTGGAAATGGTTGACTTTCCATTTAGGGCAAGTTTTCATGATCGTTGCACTCACTTTAAGCCCATTTTGCATCAAGATAAAAGCTCCATTTGAAAATTTCTCCAACATGAAAGTTGTTCCTCTTGTTCCAAGCTTTCTAGAGATATAAAGTTTTCTCCATTTATATTAGAATTGGGAAAGTTATGCTTAGTCAAAGTGAGACATTTTTTTAGGACACTTAGAAAAATTTCTAAGTCCAAAATCTTCAAAATTTGTCAAGACTTCTTGGCCAGTTTTCTTGTACTTCAAGGCATTATTTGAAAATACTTTATTCACAACAATTGTACCTTGACATGTCCTCTTTCACATCCTTTTGGAATCATCTCATTTGGATCCATGGTTTGAGAGATAAATTCATTTAAAGTGGGCACCATGACTTGATTTTCTATGCAGATTTTGGGCCTGGCTGACCCAATCAGATTTTCTAAGCATGCTGCACAAACCAGTCATGTTTTTTACCTCTTTTGGCCATGCATTGGACATCCTTTCACTTAAGTTTGGCCCAAAATAACAACATTTTACACCTCACTTCACACTTTTATTCTTATGGATAAATCACTTATTAAAAAGCCCATGAGAACACCTAATCCACCCTATTTAAGAAGCTGAAACCCTAACCCTAAAGGAGCATTAGAATTTCGTGGCAAGGAGGCAAAGCTTCATCACATATCAGATTCCATTCCAATTCTATTTTCCATTCGGTAATCATCTCTTCCATGGCCATGTTTTGATATATCTACGCTTGCTTACCATGTTCATCACCATTAATCCTTCCATTTTCATATTTCTTTTTCTTATTTAAAATATTTTCTTCGTCCATAAAATTACCCAAAAATATTTCTCACTTTTCTTAACGTTTTATTTAATTTTATATAATTTTTATTTTCGTATTTTTTTAATATTAATATTTTGTTTTAATTATTTATTCTAAATGGTCTATTTTAACACACTTTTTTATTGATTTTATTTTTATGACTTACAATTAGTGTTAGCATTTGATTTTTGGGACGAAGGTTGACCACTGTCTCATGGTCAACCTGACCTTTTCTTGGAATTTTATTTCACAGTTTCAATTTATTTTGGAGTTATTTTTGACCTAGTTTGGTTGGTGGACTTTTAATTTGACTTCTGTTTTATTTTAATTAATTCACGTACCAATTTTCATTATTTTTAAAATATTTTTGGGGGATGATGATGTCCTGACCCCACCTTATTTAGTTTAATTTTTCATAATTTTCATGATTAATTTACTATTTATTCTTGATTTATTTCTAACCTAGTCTTATTAATTGACTTTTGGTTTGACCTATATTTTGTTTTAATTAATTCACGTGGCAATTTTCATTATTTTTAATATCTTTTTGGGGGATGATGATGTCCTGACCCCACCTTATTTATTTTAATTTTTCATAATTTTCTTGATTAATTTGCTATTTATTTGTTATTTTTTAAGTTGACTTGAATTTTCAGTTGACTTCTTTATGATCGATGTTTGACTTAGGGATTGCTTATGGCAATTGAAGAGATCTTTTGATCCTCCCTCGTTCATCTCATATGCCATGTATTAGAGGCCTTTTACCTTGATTTTATTTGGTCCTTACCTCATTTCCTGATTAAATTATTCAGTGGACCTTTCATGTGCATATTTTCATCTGTTATCTTTTATATTTGTTTCTCTCATTCATGCTTTCTATTGCTTGATTATTTAACATGTTCATACTCCCATGCATTGTTTAAATGCTCCATTATTTGATTCTTTGGTTTGATTATATATTGTTTATTTATCCGATCTGATTGATAACTGTTGCCTACTTGTATGATGTATGAGGCATATATTCTTATTGTTTGTTTGCCATGAACAATCCCCATTCATAACAAATGTACCCCTCTCCCATAAAGTGTATAATATTTATTTCTTTATTTCTTTAGTCACCTGTTAATACAAGAATTAAAACGAACATCCGATAACCATTTCAAAATAAGATCAAAAGCTCGATCCAACGTCGAGTAAACATTTTCAAAACTTAACAGAACCAGCACGCATTCATCCATCCTCTTGTAAGTCGATTGCCTCAGGCATCGCCATCTACCTGTAAGTGGATTGCCTCCGGCATCGCCACCTACCCTTATCCGTAACTCCTCTTCGCGCTCCATCCGTCGACTCTTGTTCCGTTTAGGTAGCACCCATTAGGTAGAACCCTTTGTATGATAACATATGTAGAATTCCCTTATTCTTTGCATGTTAACATTAGGTAGATGTTCCCCTTTGTAAATCCTAACACATAGGTCCATATTGCATGACAACTCTAGAGCAGAGCTTCCCCACTTTTAGACCTTCCGTGCGTCTCCGATCTTGTGGCATGTCAGTCCGTTCTATTGCAAAGAGGTAACTGCCTAAGACTCGATTCAGCGAGCTGCGACACCTACTGCTAGGACGTTGAACACACTGCCCACCCTCCTTTGACACAGCCGGTATCCTCTTTTGTAAGTCCATGTTCAGATAGCAATCCTTAACCCCTAGTTAGCCGAACTACGTTTTGCTCTGATTCTCATTCCAAATGAGATACGTAGGCATAAGACGCGACGTCTTACCGAGCACACTTCTCTTTAGCCCATAGGTAGCCGAGCTACAAAGACTCTGATTCTCATACTCAGATGAGATACGTAGGCAGTGGATGTGACATCCTTGCGAGTCATTTTCTTTTAACCTTCCTTTTAGTAAATAGTACTTTAGATATACCTACACCCTTTAGACTAGAACAACACTTATGAAAAGGGCTCCCTAGGAGTACCTAGGATGTTTTGGGTGCTTAAAACCTTCCCATTGCATAACCAACCCCCTTACCCAGATCTCTGACATTTTTACTAGTTTTTGATTCGATAAAACTTTTAGGTTTTTGTTCTCTTTCTAACCATTCCTTTGGATAAATAGAAGTGTAGTGGAGACTCGACTTGTATGGTTTACCTTGGATTTAGTCAATATCTCTAATGGTAACGAATACCCCGCTACAATAGTGATATTAAGCTGCTTCAGAAGTTCTACAAATTTCTTAAATTGTCCTTCATTTTTAGACTTAGAAAGTCTTTGAGGATAAGGTATAGGTGGTTTATACGGAGGTGGAGGTACATAAGGTGTTTCTTTCTCTGCGGCCTCTTCGCTTTTGTCTTCCTTTCCATTTTCGGTTGGTTCGTTTACCTTTTTAGTTCCTTTACTAGAGTTTCGATACATGGCTGGATTTTGGAGTCTTAGGTCGACTGGTCCATTTAATTATGTCCCACTTCGCAATGTGATAGCATTAGCATGACCTTTTAGGTTTGGTTGTGGTTTACCAGGAACTGAACCCATAACAAAATGCTAGGAAACCCAAATTTCCCAAGTAGCCCAACAACAACCAAACCCAAAAGGTCATGCTAATGCTATCACATTGCGAAGTGGGACAGAATTAGACGGAGCAGTCGACCTAAGACTCCAAAATCCATCCATGTATCAAAACTCTGGTAAAGGAACTAAAAAGGTAAATGAACCAACCGAAAATGGAAAGGAAGATAAAAGCGAAGAGGCTGCAGAGAAAGAAACACCTTATATACCTCCACCGCCGTACAAATCACATGTATCTTATCCTCAAAGACTTGCTAAGTCTAAAAATGAAGGACAATTTAAGAAATTTGTAGAGCTTCTGAAGCAGCTTAATATCATTATACCATTCACAGAAGTCATTACGCAAATGCATTCATATGCTAAATTACTTAAAGAGATCATATCTAATAAGAAAAAGCTTGAGGATAATGAAATTGTTATGCTTAGTGTTGAGTGTAGCGTTACTATTCAAAACAAGATGCCTCCTAAGTTGAAAGACCCGGGAAGTTTTTCCATACCTTGTATAATCATAAAGTTTGTCATAGATAAAGCTCTATGCGACTTAGGAGACAGTGTTAGTTTAATGTCTTTATCCATATGCAAGAAACTAAATTTAGGAGAACTAAGACCAACGAAAATTTCTCTACAACTAGCGGACCATTCTGTTAAATTTCTCGTAGGTATGCTAGAGAACATTCCCATTCGTATAGGTCAATTCTATATTCCTACCGACTTCGTAATAATGGATATTAAGGAGGAATCGAGCATCCCTATTATTTTACAAAGACCCTTTTTAGCCACAGCTGGAGCCATCATTGATGCCAAGAAAGGAAAGCTAACTTTTAAAGTTGGTGAAGAAAAAGTCGATTTTATTTTAGCTCAATTCTTAAAGGCATCAGCTATAGAAGATTCATGTTGTCTCCTAGACGTAATCGACGAATGTGCAAGAGAAATGGAGATGGAACCGTCTAAGTACACTGAAGTACTAAAGATTCCAACTCTTCCTACATTCGAAGACGATAATTGGCATGGGCCATATGTGGATGACAGTCTGAAGGAATGTCTAGAACTAACACCCAATCCAATGCCTTGCATAAATAAACCTGCTGTAGAACTTAAAACACTACCCAAAGACCTAAGGTATGAATTCTTAAACACCGAGCTTGAACGACCATTAATAGTCAATGATGACTTAGGACATATAGAAACCGAAAAAGTACTTCATGTCTTAAGAAAGTATCCAACAGCTCTAGGATATAACATCACATATCTAAAAGGAATAAGTCTCTATATATGTGTGCATCACATTATGCTAGAGGAGGATTGTAAAACCTCTATTGAACATCAGAGAAGAATAAATCCTATCTTGAGTGATGTAGTCAATAAGGAGGTACAAAAGCTATTAGGAGCAGGAATTATATACCTGATATCCGACAGTAATTGGGTTAGTGCAGTACATGTCGTACCAAAGAAGGGAGGTGTTACAGTTGTTAGTAACGAAAAGGGCAAATCCATAGCAAAACGAATTTAAACCAGATGGAGGATGTGCATAGACTATAGAAAACTGAATAAAGCCACTTGTAAAGATGATTTTCCATTGCCTTTCATCGATCAAATGCTTGAACTACTGGTTAAACATTCTCATTTCTATTATTTAGACGGATACTCGGGATTCTTCCAAATTCTTATCCATCCTGATGACCAAGAAAAGACTACCTTCACTTGTCCTTATGGTATGTTTGCTTATCAATGAATGTCGTTTGTACTGTGTAACGCTCCTCCAACATTTCAGAGATGTATGGTATCGATCTTTGTTGATTTTATAGATGACATAATGGAAGTGTTTATGGATGACTTCTATGTTTAGGGGCAAGTTTTGAAGAATGTCTATCGAACCTAGAAATGGTACTTGAGAAATGCGTTAAAGTCAATCTCGTACTGAATTGGGAAAAATGCCATTTCATGGTCCGACAAGGAATTATACTTGGACACGTAGCATCCGACAAAGGAATTGAAGTGGATAAAGCAAAAATAGAGATTATAGAAAACCTTCAACCTCCGATAACCGTTAGAGAAATTTTTAGTTTCTTAGGACACGCCGGTTTCTACCGACGATTCATTAAAGATTTCTCTAAAATAACCAAACCACTAACGGGCTTACTAATGAAATATGTTGAATTCATATTCGATAAAGACTACTTAAAAGCGTTCGAACATCTGAAAAAATGCTCTTATTACTGCACCTATTATGCAACCACCTGATTGGAGTAAATCATTTGAAATAATGTGTGATGCTAGTGATTATGCCGTTGGCGCTGTCTTAAGACAAAGAAAGGATAAAAAGCTTCATGCGGTTTACTATGCAGGTAGAACCTTAGACAACATGCAGATGGACTATGCCGCCACAGAAAAGGAACTCCTAGCTGTTGTGTTTGCTTTGGATAAATTTCGTTCCTACTTAGTCGGAGCAAATATAATTGTCTATACCAACCACGCCGCAATTAGGTATCTGTTAAGTAAGAAGGATGTTAAACCAAGACTTTTAAGATGGATTCTTCTTTTACAAGAATTTGATTTAGAAATCAAATATAAGAAGGGCACCGAAAATGTATTGGTAGATCATCTCTCTAGGATTGAAGACCTAGAATCCGAACGAGTGCCCATCAATGATGATTTTCCTTATGATCAACTTGTAGCCCAGTTAGAAAGTGAAATCGAAATAATCGAATGTTCTTTGATGTATAATAACACGGAAACTAATGAAGTTGTGGAATCAATTTGCACAAAAACCACATTGCCATGGTACACTGACTTTGTCAACTACTTAGCAGCTAGAGTACTTCCACCAAACTTAAGTTACCAGCAAAAGAAGAAATTCTTCCATGATCTTAAACATTACTACTGGGATGAGCCCCTACTCTTCAAGAGAGGCGCCGATGGTATTTTTCATCGATGTGTCCCTGAATCATAAGTAAATGATATCATATCTCATTGCCACTCTACACCCTACGGAGGGCATGCAAGCACTTCAAAGACTTGTGAGAAGATCTTACAATTTGATCTCTTGTGGCCTAATCTTTGGAAAGATGTCCTCACCACGGTTATAAATTGCAACCGGTGTCAACGCACTAGCAATATCTCTAGACGTGATGAGATGCCACTGAAAGGTATCTTAGAAGTAGAAGTCTGTGATGTTTAGGGAATAGATTTCATGGGCCCTTTCCCATCTTCTTTTGGTAATAAGTACATATTTATTGCAGTCGATTATGTATCAAAATGGATCGAGGCAGTAGCCTCTCCTACTAATGATGCACGATTAGTCATCAAACTTTTCAAGAATGTAACTTTTCCTAGATTCGGTGTACCAAGGATTGTCATTAGTGACGGTGGCTCCCATTTCATTTCAAACTTCTTTGAAAGCCTGTTGCTCAAATATGGAGTCCGACACCGAGTAGCAACGCCTTACCACCCTCAAACAAGTGGGCAAGTTGAGATTTCCAATAGGGAAATTAAGAAAATACTAGAAAACACCGTTGCAACTTCTAGGAAGGATTGGTCTGCAAAACATCATGAAGCTTTTTGGGCTTATAGGACAGCTTACAAAACTCCAATAGGAATCACTCCATTTGAATTAGTTTATGGTAAATCATGTTACCTGCCTGTAGAATTAGAGCATAAGGCTTATTGGGTCATTAATACCCTAAAATGAATTACACAACCGCAAGAGAGAAAATAATCTTAGATATTCATGAACTAGAAGAACTTAGATTAGATGCCTATGAAAATGCCCGGATTTATAAGGAAAGAATATTTTATTTTTATTTTTATTTTTTACTTTTATTCTTATCATTATTATTATTATTACTATTATTATATCTTTTAGCACTACATGTGGTTCAATTAACTAATAGCATAATCTTCATCTACTTTCAGGCTAATGTAGCTTAGGATAGCTCGATACCAACTTAGGAGAATGCAACATGTTGATGATATGGAGGTTGTCTTTAGGAACGAAGCTCAGAGGAGATGTTTCGAAGTTTTATCTCATAGAGAAATGGCATTGTCTATTTATCCTGATGGACTCACCATGATCACCTTAGGAATCTGAGATAGTGTGATGTATCTTCTTAACCAGATAGGTTGGGATAACTTTACTGTGAGAAGAAGGTTTATCCGGTATTGTAGTCTTAACCTTGAGTTTCTGAGTTCCCTTTACTATGATCCTAACAGAGGATTTGGATTTGCCAAAGGCCTGGCTACCTTTAGACTTTTTGGGATAAAATACCATTTTACCCACCATGAGATGGCTGACCTTTTAAGATTTCCTAATGGCCCAGATGCTTTTACCATAACTCCAAATGACGCCTTTACCAACCTTGACCTTGACTATTTCTAGGGAACCATAACTGGAAACTACCACCCTGAGCCACTCACTATGTTTTCTGAAAACATTCACAACCCAACTATCCACTCTGTTTTAGGATAAAATACCGTTTTACCCACCATGAGATGGCTGACTTTTTAGGATTTCCTAATGGCCCAGATGCTTTTACCATAACTCCAAATGACGCCTTTACCAACCTTGACCTTGACTATTTCTAGGGAACCATCACCAGAAACTACCACCCTGAGCCACTCATTATGTTTTCTGAAAACATTCACAACCCAACTATCCACTAATTCCACAAAATTCTAGCCCACACTCTATTTGGTAAGGAAGAAAACATTACCTCTGTTTCTAGAGATGAGTTATTCATCATGTATTGTGCCTCCCAAGCTGGGCCCGTGAATGCTACTACTTTTATGTTAGTAAACCTAAACAGAATTTCCCGAGAGACCCAAGTTACTATTCTCATTAGAGGGTTAGTCACCATGATTGTTGATGCCATTGGCCTAAGATACCAACTTAACTGCATACATGCCTTTGGAGGTATCTGTCCCATACATATCAACTTTTTCATTAACCGTGGCATCATTGCTAATTTAGGAACGAAAAAATTTGAGCTATTAATTGATAACCAAGTGGTCCATAACTGTAGACTACCTAACCAGGAGATGACAAATGTTCACAACCGGGATAATTGGCTTTATGTTTTGGAGGGCCAAACTGAGCCATCCACACCACCTGACAGTCATCAGCCTTATGAAAACCAAAATGTCATTCTCCTTGATGCTACTTCACATGTATCTAGTGCTCATCGTATTAATCCTTTCATTATATCGTTACTGCTATCTATGCTCTACAGTCTGAAGTTGATTTTCTTAGAAGAGAACTCACTTCTCTTTAAGCGGATCTCCCCAAAATTTACACTTCATTTTTTCTTGGAAGCATGGGACTATATTTTACACTTCATTAGCATCATACTAGGTCATACTCATTGCATACTGCATTAGTGACATGGAGATCAGGTTTTGATTGATCACTCCTTAACAAAAGGAGCCCACACAAAGCAAGATTGAGAATTGGGCTTCATTCTCTAAATACACAAGCCTCAAGGATCTCAAGGGGGTCCATGTATCTTATTATGGTCCTCAGTTCATTAGTGGAGGATTCAGAGCTCTCAGAGTGTGCATCTGGATTTAATCAGAAATTAGGGTTTCATGGCTACCTGCAACAGGAAATGTTTGGTTGGAAGTAGAGGGGCTCATCCATGTCATGATTTGAGAGGCATCTTGGCCTAGGAAGACTCACAATTATCTCAGAAAGATCCATTGGCAAGCAGTGCAATCAATTCCCGATTATTTTGCCCTAGAATTAAGGTTTGGTATAAAATCAGCCCTAGGGTAGACGACACTATCTATCATTCTGAGCCGTCTGAGGGCCCAGATGTTAATGAAAAGATGGATGCGATGAATGACCAATTCCTCGAACTCCGCAAGGAATTGAAGACCCTCCGAGGGAAAGATTTGTTCGACAAATCTGCTGCTGAACTATGCTTGGTTCCCGGTGTGAAGATACCCGTGAAATTCAAAGTCCCTGACTTTGAGAAGTATAAGAGGAACACCTGCCCTCTCAGCCACCTGGTTATGTATGCCAGGAAAATGTCTACTCAAATTGATAATGATCAACTACTGATTCATTACTTTCAGGATAGTTTGTCTGGTGCAGCTCTTCGTTGGTATATGAGCCTTGATAGCGCAAACATTTGTTCCTTCAACGATCTTGGCGAAGCCTTCGTCAAGCAATATAAGTATAATGTGGATATGGCCCCTGACCGTGATCAACTCAGAGCTATGTCCCAGAAGGACAAAGAGACATTTAAAGAGTACGCCCAGAGGTGGCGAGAGCTGGCAGCTCAGATTACGCCTCCGCTGGAAGAGAAGGAGATGACTAAGATTTTTATGAAAACTCTTAGTTCATTTTATTATGAGCGGATGGTCGCTAGTTCTCCCTCTGATTTCCCCGAGATGGTGAACATGGGGATGCGATTGGAGGAAGGAGTCCGGGAAGGACGGTTATCTAAGGATGAAGGCTCTTCTAAATGATATGGGGCGTTTAAGAAGAAACATGAGGAGGCACATGTTGTGCAATCCCATGCTAAAAGCAGTGCAATCAATTCCTCCATATGTCCACAAGGGTCTACATACAAAAAATCAACTCTTTATTTGAGCTAGAAGTGCTTCAATTGATCAATGGAATCGGGAATCAGACAGTTTGGGAAAAGTCAACTGTAGGGCCAGAAAAGCCAACTCCTGACATTTTGAGAGTGGAATCTCAAAATCCATGCCTAGGGGAGCCTACATGTGAAATTTGATCAAGGTTGGATCTTGGATTCATCATTTAATCAGGAATTGAAAAGGTTACTTAATTTGGAAATGGTTGACTTTCCATTTAGGGCAAGTTTTCATGGTTGTTGCACTCACTTTAAGCCCATTTTCCATCAAGATAAAAGCTCCATTTGAAAATTTCTCCATCATGAAAGTTGTTCCTCTTGTTCCAAGATTTCTAGAGATATAAAGTTTGCTCCATTTGGATCAAGATTGAGAAAGTTATGCTTAGTCAAAGTGAGACTTTTTTCTAGGACACTTAGAAAAATTTCTAAGTCCCAAAATCTTCAAAGTTTGTCAAGACTTCTTGGCCAGTTTTCTTGCACTTCAAGGCATCATTTGAAAATTCTTCCTTCACAACAATTTTACCTTGTCATGTCCTCTTTCACATCCTTTTGGAATCATCTCATTTGGATCCATGGTTTGAGAGATGCATTCATCTAAAGTTGGCATCATGATTTGAATTTCTAGGCAACATGTTAAGCCAAACTGGCCCAACCTTTTTGGTATGATGAAACCTGAACTTTAAGCCCATTTTTCACCTTCTTCCATTCATCATTTCCATTTGTGCTCAACATGAAAGATGCTAAGCTCCATGAACTCTTTCTACTGTTTGCATTGTCTTGCCAATTGGTCATGTTCTCATTAAGATACATAGTCACAAAGTCATCATCTTGGACTGTTTTCTTGCCAGACCAAACCAACCATGTCATGCTGCAAAACCAACCAACCCACGTTTTTACCTCTTTTGGCCATGAACTTTTATGTCCACTCACTCAATTTTTGCCAAAATGAGAAACTTGCTCACACCACCTCACTTTTGCTTCAAATGCACATAATCAAAACCAAACATTTCTGAGCCCATTAAGGATTTATTGACCCACATATTTAAGCATTAAAACCCTAATCTGAAGAGGGGTTGTGGATTTTCGAGCTAGGCAAGGAAAAGAGGTCATTAGAGTCAGCTTGCATTTCATAGCATTTCTCAAAGTTGAAGCATTGAAGCACCATCAAAGCAGCATCATTCTCCTTCCATTCCTCAATTACTAAGAAGCAGTGGACTAATCTCCACTAGGTAATCATCTTGCTCCTTTTTCCATAGCCATGTATAGCTTATTATGTTCACCATTATGCTTGCTTCATGCCATTGCCATGCTTGCTTCATGCTGATTTTCATGATTAACCATATGCCTATGCCTGTTTCTGAAGCCCTTAACATGAGGCGTTGTCATTGATTTTGAGTTGTTGTTGTGATTTTATGTTCATGCTCGTGGCCATGGTGTCATCTTACTGTCCACATTTCTCCATGTTAAAGCCGTTATTTTCACTAAAACAAGTTGCCATGATGAACCTCACATTTCACACTTGAACTTTGGTTTTTATGTCATGCCATTTAGTGCACTACGTTGGTTGCATTTTGGAATTGAAGTTGGAGAAAATACACTGTTTTTTCGCGTGTTTTGCATGAATATGGGGTTAGGGTTTTGTCCATGAAGAAGATGGAGACGTGGCGCTGCATTAGCCTTTAGATCCCGCGCGCAGCTTTTAATCGTGACCATCTATGCTATTAATGTCTTTAGTCACTTAAACCAAACGTGACCAATTGACATGAGTTACATGTTATTTTTTAATAAAACGTACATTCATTTTGTGTCACGCGCCCTGAATAATCATTTGGATTGTGGGCTTCCCTCATTCGCTTTTAGCACCCCTGCGTTTCAGGCCCATGAGCGTTTTCTTTTGTTCTTTTCAATTCAGTCCAATACTTTTACACCCCTTCCATTTTCATTTTCCTTTTTATTTCAATTTTAATCTTTGTTTTGATTTTTATTATTTTAAAATATTTCCTTTGTCCATAAAATCCCAAAAAAAATATTTTCCACATTCTTGATGTCTTATTTAATTTTATTTAATTTTTATTTTTGTATTTATTTAATGTTAATATTTTATTTTAATTGTTCATTCCAAATGGTTCATATTAGCATACACTTTTTCATTGATTTTATTTTCATGACTTAAAATTATTTTTAGGTTCTGATTTTTGGGATGAGGGTTGACCACTGTCCCATGGTCAACTCGACCTTTTCTTGGATTTTTATTTCACCATTTTCTATTTATTTGATAATTATTTTGGTTGGTTGACTTTTAATTTGACTTCTGTTTCATTTTAATTAATTCATGAACCAATTTTCATTATTTTTAAAATCTTTTTGGGGGATGATGATGTCCTGACCCCACCTTACTTAGTTTAATTTTTCATGATTTTCTTGATTAATTTGCTATTTATTTCATATTTTTTAAGTTGACTTGACTTTTCAGTTGACTTTCTATGATTGATGTTTGACTTAGGGATTGCTTATGGCAATTGAAGAGATATTTTGATCCTCCCTTGTTCATCTCATATGCCATGTATTAGAGGCCTTTCATCTTGATTTTATTTGGTCCTTACCTCATTTCCCGATTAAATTATTCAGTGATCCTTTGTGTGCATAGTTTCATCTGTTTGATTCATCTGTCATCTGCTACACTTGTTTCTTTCATCCATATTCACTATTGTTTGATTTTTTAACATGTTCATACTTCCATGCATTGTTTAATACTCCATTATTTGATTCTTTGATCTGATTATATCCTTGATTACTTATCTGATTTGATTGATAATTGTTGCCTACTTGTATGATGTATGAGGCATGTATTCTTATTGTTTGATTGCCATGAACAAACCCCATTCATAACAAATGTACCCCTCTCCCATGAAGTGTATAATATTTATTCTTTCATTCTTTATTCATCTGTTAATACAAGAATTAAAACGAACATCTGATAATCATTTCAAAACAAGATCAAAAGCTCGATCCAACGTCGAGTAATCATTTTCAAAACTTAACAGAACCAGCACGTATTCATCCATCCTTTTGTAAGTCGATTGCTTCAGGCATCACTATTTCTCTTGTAAGTCGATTGCTTCAGGCATTGCTATCTACCTCTTGTAAGTCGATTGCTTCAGGCATCGTCATCTACCCTTATCCGTTGCTCCTCTCCTTGCTCCTTCTGTCGACTCTTGTTCCGTTTAGGTAGCACCCATTAGGTAGAACCCTTTGTATGATAACATAGGTAGAATTCCCTTATTCTTTGCATGCTAACATTAGGTAGATGTTCCCTTTGTAAATCCTAACACATAGGTCCACATTGCATGACAACTCTAGGGCAGAGCTTCCCCATTTTTAGACCTTCCGTGCGTCTCCGATCTTATGGCATGTCAGTCCGTTCTATTGCAAAGAGGTAACTGCCTAAGACTCGATTCAGCGAGCTGCGACACCTACTGCTAGGACGTTGAACACATTGCCCACTTTACTTTGACACAGCTGGTGTCCTCTTTTGTAAGTCCATGTTCAGATGGCAGTCCTTAACCCCTAGTTAGGCGAACTACGACAAATCTGATTCTCATGTTCAGATGAGATACGTAGGCACGAGATGCGATGTCTTGCCGAGTTTTGACTGACAACTAACAACTAATCCTTGCTTGCTTTCGCCCTTGCTGCGATTCTTTTCTCTCGCCCTCGTTGTGATCGAGACCTTCCCCTTTCTCTTGCCCTAGTTGCAATAGAGATCCTTGTTCCCGTAGTTAGCTGAACTGTGGTTTGCTCTGATTCTCATTCCAGATGAGATATGTAGGCATAAGACGGAATGTCTTACCGAGAACACTTATCTTTAACCCATATGTAGCTGAGCTACGAAGACTCTAATTCTCATATTCAGGTGAGATACGTATGCAGTGGATGCAATATCCGTGCGAGTCATTTTCTTTTGACCGTCTTTTAGTAAATGTTACCTTAGATAAACACACACCCTTTAGACAAGAACAACAAGAGTGGATCCCGTAGAGTACTACGGATGCGTATGGGTGCTAATACCTTCCCTTCCCATAATCGACTCCCGAACCCTACATTTGGTTGCGAGACCTTGTCTTTTCCTTCTCTTCAGGTTTTCTTCGATCGTTTCTTTTCCCTCCTTTGGATAAATAACGAACGGTGGCGACTCTTCTGTTTTCTTTTTCGCCGGTTGTTTCGTTTCGCATTTTTCGATTGCGACAGCTAGTGTTGTTGGTTGTGCCGTTATTTCGCTGCTTTCTAGATATGAATGTTTTATTTTCATCAATATTTCCCTTTGTTGTTGTTATATTTTCATCATTTTATGTTTACACTTCCATCGAGCTATCGACAAGAACATATGTTAATGTTATTTCAATTAATGTAATTTCCCTTTCAGTTGTTTATTTTTATTTTTATTTTATATAATAAATTCCTTTAGTTTCGTGCATTTTTATGTTTCCGATTAAGGCCATATGCAATAATTATTTCAACTAGCAGTATCATGGCCTTAAGAACGTAGAATTTTACTATTTTTAGGGTTAAAGTTAAAAATTATGCATTTTAGGCATTTGTCATTCACCATTATGCTAATGGCGTTCGCCATTAGCTTCATTTTTTAATTACAATTTTTAAGGAAAATGGCATTCGCCATATCAGTAAAACATGCAGTTACAAATTTTTAAAACCTCTCTTGTGCGTTCTTCAATGATTATCCCTTCAAATCTATTAACTTTCCTCTTAACCACCTACTTTAATCCATATTTACTCCTCTTTCAACCCCCAACCATCCAACTTCTTCTCATTTACTATAAATCACCATAACTTACTCCTATACCACCATCACAACCCATCTTTCTCATTCTTCTTTTTTCAAAATCTCATTACCCATTCTTTCCAACTTTCTCATTCGCACCACTCACCATGCCTCCTAGAGTAGCAAGGCCAAGAAGAGAGATTGACTACATGGGAATCACATTTGCAGATGGTATCGAAGGCGTAAACTAAAGGAGCAGATATCACAAGCTTTTCAAGAGGAATGTATTGGCAACAAGGTATCCCGATAACGCTTCTCTTCGTGACTTAGGCCTATTCGACAGTGTTAATTGGATGCTTAATAACCTAGGAATGTCTTACTTCTGTTCTTTAACCAATCCTACATACATTAGGCTTACCTATGACTTTTTAAGTTCTTTTAGATATTCCACCCCCACTGGAAATCCACACACCACCGATACTGTTAATTTTACAATGTTCAACCGAGATTACACCTATAGACAAGACCAAATAGCCAATATATTTTCATTCCCTCATGGAGATGAATATACATGCAAAGTCCCTCTAGAGAGAAAACAGGAATCTAGTGTTCTTAGCTTTTGGTAGAAAATAACTGGAAAAACTATCACTCATTGGGAAGTGTAGCGGTAAATTCATGACCATCAAGCTATGGATAAGCTAGCTGTCAATTAAACTAGAGTCGCCACCGCGCTTTTATTGTTTCCAAGGGAAAAGGAAAAAGTAAAAACAAAACCCTAAAGATAAGAATTTTTCAAATCAAAACTAATAAAATGCCAGAGATTACTGGTAAGGGGGTTGGTTACACAGAGGGAAGGTGTTAGCACCCAAAGTGTCCTAGGTATTCCTAGGGAGCCCTTTTTGTGTGCATATGTGTTTTTGTACAAAATTATGTTTGAAATAAAATGGAGCGGAGGGATGAAGAAAGAATTTATTAATTATATTTTTGTGTTTGACAAGACCTTCGGACTTGTGCCTACGTACCAACACAAAATGAGGGAGCAAAACCTCGTAGTTCTTGGTATCAATTTCAAAGTGAATGAATTGCTTTTAACAAAAATTTAAGTTTTAACAAAGGCACAAAAGGCCTAAAAGGTTTGGATGAGTGTTAGTTATTTTTGTCTTTTGAAATTTTAAGCCAAGTATAGTTAAGTTCATTTACAAATTTGATTAAGAAAAGAATTTATAAATGCAATGGCATAAGGCCAAAGTTTCTAATTTGCAATATCGTCTAAGTTTGGAAGAAAAACACAAGTAAAGAAGATTTTTAAAAGGAGGGAGAGATTTGAAATTTAAGAAGTGGGGAGGAGATGAAGAGACTAATCCTAAGCATAAATTTAAAAGTTAAGGGTTGAAAAGATCTGATCAATGGGATGCAATCCAAGAGACAAGAATGTCATACAGAAACCCAAATTTCCCTTGGATTTAGAATCAAGCAATATCAATACACAAATATCAAGATGAAGAGCAAGACATCAAATAAAGATAGCCACATCCAAGCTTAGCAACTCCATGATCTTCTTCATAATTTCGTATGTATCAGATGAGATCAGAGATAGGCATTAAGCACAAGTTCAAAGTAACAGCTTCAATAAGACCATGTAGCAGATGAACTCAAATAGGATCTCAACACTTGCTTCAGATGAAAATTCACTCCACAAGCACTTGGTTTCAAGAAAGTTGGCATTGGACAAGTCCTTTTGCATAGGGAGTGTTTCCTAATTCTAAGTCAAATTTCTCAGATCAAATCCAACAGTCCACACAAATGTCTTTTAGGGTTTTTGTTGTTATTATGTACATTAAGGTCAAAAGACCACAAACACAAACAAGTATATACAATCACAATGTAATCACAAGATATGGCTCAAATGAGAAAAGTGAAAATGGCATTGAAGTAAACAAGTTAAATGGTATGAATAGTGGCAAATGAATAAATACTTAAAATTAAAGTGCATAAAAGTAAATGGCTTGAAATTAAATGCTAATTGTTAGTTGACTAGAAGTTAGTATTGATTTTGCTTTTGTTGTTTATGTAATTCTTTGGAGAACACTTAACCCATTATTCACAAGCATGGATCCTTGAACCAAGACATCTTCCAAAGGAAGGAAAATTTGCTAAGTTTTCACACAATACAATAAAATAGGGGAGACTTACAATCTCACTTACTAGAATGTTATGCCTTTGTGTCAAAATTTAGCGCTACGTTAAGCAATCGTAATTGGACTTATGTAGAAGTCACAACTATTTGAGGTCGGGCAATAGAAATTTTAGTGTTAATGCATGTTAAAGATATGGTATTATGAACCATACTCCTAAAACATACCACACTTAAAAGAAAAATGCAAAAGGGGTGGACCTAATCCCATTCACACTTATGTTGATTTTGCAATCAACTAGCCTTAAGATATTGAGATATCATAGGTCCACGAAATGAATGAGAAGAGAATGGGATTGAGATGAAGAGGGAGGGTAAATGGAATCAACACAAATTGGTCAAAGGAGGACTTTTATCAAATAAAAATCATTCATTCATTTTCGGAGATCAAATGTACATTTCATCAATCCCTTAAATCCAATAATTTTAACTCAACAAAGTCAAATCAACCTTGACCAAGGCCCAACAACACAAGTCAAACTCAACAAGTCAATATCAAAAGCTCAACACAATTTATTTTGCAATTAAACAATTAAAATTAATTAAAAAATGCATTAAATTAAATTATGGTTGGTCAAAATCCTAAAACCTCATCAAAACACCAAATAAATGGCCATGAGATTTATCATAGGTCAAACAAAGCCAAAGGACCTTGGAGATAAAATTTATAATTTTTGGAAACTTAAAAGTATTTTTAAACCAATAAAAATATTCACAAAAACAATTAAATCATGAAAAATATTAATAATGATCCAAAAAATCATTTTAATTAAGAAAATCAAAGAGAAATTTATTTAAATTTTTTTGGTGAAAGTCTCATATTTTTTGGATCAATATTAAAATTAATATGAATTAATGAAAATAAGTCAATTAAATCAAAAATCAGAAAATAGCAAATAAAGTGGACCACTTGATCTGCCTCATTAATTGAGGTGGAAGATCAAGTGGACCAGAGCGCGCGTTGCATGATGGACCCTGGTCAATCTGTCACACGCGTGGTAATCAGTTTGTACGCTCAAGATTAAAACAAAATGGATGGATCATATGGTTCTGAGACACGCCAACGCATCGTCGGAGCTATAACTCCGATCTTCTTCTGTTGTGGACCTCACCGGATTGGTCCACCTTCAACCATCACCAAATTAAAAAAGGAGGGCATCAATTTAAAGTAAAAATGCTCAGGAGTTTGAATCTGGCCTCAATTTCTCCTAACTCCAAGTATATTGAAAGATATAGGAAGTTGAAATTTGAGGATCATGATCTGAGTTGCTTCGATTTGACCTCAAAGCAACTCAGTCTTGTTGCCTACATTGGTAGGACTTTATACAATAAAAAATCAAGAAGAATTATGGAGAATTGAGTGAGAATCGAAGAGATGAAAAATTGGGAAATTC
The DNA here is from genome assembly GCF_024323335.1 of Lathyrus oleraceus. Lineage (NCBI taxonomy): Eukaryota > Viridiplantae > Streptophyta > Magnoliopsida > Fabales > Fabaceae > Lathyrus > Lathyrus oleraceus. Next base: position 209,213,268 of record NC_066580.1, on the reverse strand, counting down.
ACCTTCACTGCAGGTCTGGATGAACACGATCTTGCTTCCAATTGCTCTTGGCCTCGCTCTGGACACTTGAAGGAATGGAATTGGATCAAAAAGGAAGCAGGACTCTCGGAAATTTGAATCTCAAAATAGTGGAGATTCAAACTCGATTTCCAATGGAAATCCTCAAGGTTATCCTTTGAATGAGAGGGTTTGGAGCAGGGGATTCAAAACTGGCGCACCGAGATCTTTATTTCTGAAGGCAAGGGTCTCTATTTATAGCCAAAGCATTGCTAATTGCATACTTGATTCAAATTTTCAAAAATAGTAACTTTCTTGCATGGATGCATGGGCGTGTGATAGGCCCATGTAATCATTCCTTCAGGTCCAAAATTGAGTACAAACATTGCTGAAGTCATGTGCAAAGTCCATGCATTTGTGTATGGAAGATTCAAGTTCACTTATGCCAAATGGTGATCCAAATTCAAGCCATGCGCAAGTCACTCATACCTTGTCCAAATGGGACGAAATTAGTCTTTTTGGAATGGTTAGATCAAGAGGAACAACTTTCATGTTGAACATGTTTTCATTTGAATCTTGGATCATGATTAATTTTGAGGTGGAAGTTGGGAAAATCAAACATATCAAAAAAAATTCTAAGTGTCAAGCCATATGTTCACTTCCTCCACCTTGGCTAACTTTTTATATGAGCTTCAAATGAGAAACGTTCCTTAATCAAATTTTTGTAGCTCTTTCAATGTCCTTAAAAATGGTAACAAAATTGACCTTATTTGGATTTATCATGAAGGAGTTATGCATTTTTGAAGTTGAGGAAAATCACTTGTTCAATGGCATTGGTCCAAAATGACTTATAATGTCTCCTCATATCACATGTATTTAAAATTTGAATTTGCTCTTCCTCCACACATAAAAGTTGAATTATACATCTTGAATTTTATTTTTCAACTTGAATAGATTTCATATCATAAAAATTGAGCAAGTTATGGTCTTGGAAAGTTGACCTTCAAACTAGGGTTCAGACAAAATGACCTATAATCTTTCACCATAAAAAATGATCTTCCAAGCAAACCTAGCTCTTGACTTAACCATGAAAGTTGTTTGGAATGTCATTTAGAGTAACTTTTCTCTTGGAATCATTTTCATATGACAAAATATTTAGGAGATAGGGTCTAGGGAACCCCAGTTTTAATTAGTTGACTTTCTTTGGTCAACCACCATGAACCAACTTGCTAGCTTGATATTCTCTTGACTTTTGGGACTTATGGAGGATCATATATGCATAAGATGATGAAAAATGAAGTATCCCTTGAAATATTTGATCAATTTTTGAAGAAACTTGTTGAAATAGTCACATAAGATACCCAGATGAATTAGGGTTTCCAAGGCAAACAAACTCCAAACTCTTGATGAATTCTTGAGCAAAATAACATGTGAAGATCATGGGGATCAATATATGATGATTAAAGCCATAGTAAACCAATTCTTGATTAAACTCCTTGCACTGAGGGTCTTAAACCCTATATGTGAGCTTGATAGATCAAAGGTGAGCATGTGCCCTACCTACAAAAGAGTTAAACTATACAATGACATATTTTTGGTATTTTGGTTAGTAAACATGATAAAATACAAAGTATGATACAATCAAATGGTGTTTGGTGATCTCTTCCAATGCAAACCCAATGAATGAAGGGTAAGGAAAATGCCAAGATGTGATCCCAATGCTAATGCATATGATGAGAATAGCATGATGGATTTTAGGGTCAAAATTAGGGTCTTACAGCTGCCCCTATTTAAGGATGTTCTAGCTGAGGAGATGAAGGTTAAAATATTTGCATCGGCTCAGTAGAATGGACTTAAATAACAATATATAGAAACAAATTTTTGGTCCCTAAGAGACCTCGTGATGCATATGGTATGAATGTTAAAATAAATCTCTGTGGGGAAAAATGTTGCCACAAAGGAAAAGCATCTAGAGAGACTGAAAGTCTACAGGAGTATAACACATTCCATAACGAAAACTCACTAGGGAGGCAGAGACTCTGGGGGGAATAAAGGGTTGTGTGTATGCCAGGTTACGACTTAAAAACAACTGGGGGACTCGAGGGATTCCATGAAAATAAATCAATGGAAAGAGTCGGTTGGGGAATAAAAGGAACACCTATAGGGGAAACTGGTAGATCAGAACAAAACTGAAATACTCGAACCAAACAGGAAACAACGATTTCACTGAGGAAATACGCACTCAAACTCGTTTAGGGAAGAAAAGATCTTCAACACAGGAGGAGTGGAAATCTATTATCCATTACCGGTTACTAGGTAAGGAGATAACAAAAATATGAATGGGAGGACATCCGTTACCGGTTAGGGTAAACATATCAATGATGACTCGCTGAAGGCAACCAGGAGATGTACTCATTACCAGTTACTGGATAAGAATAAACTGCTTGGAAAAGCCAAAATAGGATTTACAACTACCAGGTAATGGGCAGAAGACCAAAGAGAGAATATCTGTCACTGGTTAAAGTGAACATGTCAAGGATAGACTTGAAGGAAAGAAAATTCGTCATCGGTTAGGATGGACATATCAAGGATAGACTTGCCTGGGGAAATCAGGGAGGATATCCGTCACCGGTTAGGATGAACATATCAAGGATAAAATGCTTGAAAAAGTAGGGATTACATTTACTGGATATCAGATAGAATACCAAAAAGAGAATATTCGTCATCGCTTAGGATGAACATATCAAGGATAGACTCAGAGGGGAGAAATAGGAATTATGTCTATCGGTTACTGGATAGATTACCAAAAAGAGAATATTCGTCATCGCTTAGGATGAACATATCAAGGATAGACTCTGCAAAAGAGGAGCAAGCAGGATTTACAATTACCGGTTACTGGGCAGAAGACCGCAAAGAGAAGGAAATCTGTCACCGGTCAGGATGAACATATCAAGGATTAACTCTCTGGAGAACAAATTAGGGATTACAACTACCTGGTTATTAGGTAGAATACCAAAGAGAGAATATTCAGCATCCGTTAAGATGAACATATTAAGGATAGACTCAAGCAAGGGAGGAAAATATTTGTCATCGGTTAGGATGAACATATCAAGGATATACTTCCTGGGAAAACATGAAAACGAATCTGTTGGGGAAACAAGGTGGCTCTTGCCGGATATTGGGCAAAAGAGACAATACTTGCAAACTAAGAAGAATATTACCGGTTATTGGGTAATAGACTCTTAGGGAACCAAAAGCATTTATCTAGGTAAGATCTAGAAAGAAACGTTCAATCAAAGACTCAACCCAATGAAGATATAACTCAAGGGGGGTGGTTCCATCCAGATAATCAACTGGGGAGGAAACTGAAACAATGATCATCCACGAGCAAATAACTCAGTGAGGAAAGAGAAAGGTTAAAGTCTTTTTGCTTAACGGGATGACACTCTACAATTGAAAGAGGACACACAAATCAAATCTGCATGGGGGAAAAGCATACAACCATAGTAGAGGATCAGAGAGAATCACAAAGTGCAATAATGCAATAATAAATTATATGAGTGTATATGTATATGTATATATGATGATTATGCTGATAAAACGATCGTAAAAGATACAAATGTCACTGGTTTGAATCATCGATACAACTCCTAGGCAATCCTAACAAGAGGGAAACAACTGCTGGAGAGAATCAAATATCTCGAAGGCTCAATCCGGGCCGGGGAAAACACAAGGAGAGGATCTGCTGAGGAAGCTGCTACAAACTCTGCGGGGAATTTTAGGTCAACACCATATCAAATGGGAGACAACCCTGCAGGGGACACACACAATAGCTGCTCAAAATCTGGAGTAACTCTGATGACTTGCGGGGAAGCAAAGTTCTGCCGAAACCATGCAAACTGTCGGAATACAACTCAAGGGAGGCCAACAAACTCAGCTGGGGAAACCAACAAAACTCGGTTGCTGAAAAGCTGCGGAGGATGAAATAAGGATCACACCAACTGATGGGGGATAACCAACAATGCTCCACATTTAGGGCTCACCGTTTTTCAAACCGATGTTGATATTCCTTTAAATGTTATCGATTTCTTAAAGTAACTGCTTTTATACATTTAAAATTTAAAATTTAATTTTAAACATGATCATAATAAAATTTAAATCTATTTGGCTGAATAATAAATAAGAGTAGAAATAATTGGATAAAAGCTCAACTTTATTTAATAGGATGATAGTTTGTAAATGACAAGACTCCATAGATCTTTACAAAAGTTAAAAAAAAATGGTATTTTACATGGAAAAGGGTTACATTGAGTACAATGATCACTAATCCTTCTACCAACTTTTGATATCCACCGGGTTCTTGGCGTCTCCACTGGAGATGGTGAATCAGAATTGACCGGCTTGCTCGAGAATGTCTTCAAAACTGAAGATCAGCAGGATGCAATGACTTGTCATAATCCTTTATTTTTGCATAAATTTCCCAAAAGTGGGGGAGGGGGGTACTCAATTTATCGGGATCATTTTTTTCTGTTTTATGTCTCTAACTTTTGCCTGGATCGCCCTTTCGGGTTTCAATCCACCGAGACGCTCATTTTTGCCTAAGCCGCCCTTTCAAGTTTTCAACTTAGGAAGCTATTCTTTTCTTTTTAGGCAAAGTATTTCTTGATTGCATTTGCGTTCACAGGACGAGTGAACTCTTCACCATCCATAGTTGTAAGGATCAAAGCACCGTCTGAAAAGGCTCTCTTAACAACATATGGGCCTTTATAATTAGGAGTCCATTTTCCCCTAGAATCTGGTTTGAAAGATAGAATTTTCTTGAGCACAAGGTCACACGAGGTCTGACGTTCTTATCAAAAGATTTCTTCATTCTCTACTAATATAGCTGACCATGACACATGGCAGTTAACCTTTTTTCTTCAATCAAATTTAGATGGTCATACCTAGTCTGACACCATTCAGCCTCAGTCAACTTGGCTTCCATCAGCATACGCAATGATGGGATCTCGACCTCTACTGGGAGCACAACTTCCATGCCATAAACAAGTGAGGAAGGGGTTGCCCCTGTTGAAGGGTGGATGGATGTACGATACCCATGAAAAGCAAATGGGAGTATCTCATGCCAATCTTTATACGTCACAACCATCTTCTGGATGATCTTCTTGATGTTTTTGTTTGCAGCTTCAACAGCCCCATTCATCTTAGGTCTGTAGGGAGAAGAATAATGATGTGTAATCTTGAAGTCTTTACAAAGAGCTTCCACCATATTGTTATTCAAGTTCGATCCATTATTAGTAATGATCTTGCTTGGCACACCATACCGACATATAATTTGATTCTTGATAAACCTTACAACAAATTGCTTGGTTACATTCGCATACGATGCCGCTTCAACCTACTTTATGAAGTAGTCAATTGCCACCAGAATGAAATGATGTTCGTTTGAAGCTTTGGGCTCAATCATGCCAATCATATCAATTCCCCACACGGAGAATGGCCATGGGGAGGAAATGACGTTCAATAGTGTCGGAGGAACATGAATCTTATCTGCATAGATTTGACACTTGTGGCATTTCTTCACAAACTTGCAACAATCATATTCCATTATCAGCCAAAAGTAACCTGCTCGCAATATCTTCTTTGCCATAGCATGCCCATTAGAATGAGTACCAAAGAAACCTTCATGGACTTCAGTCATCAATAACTCTGCTTTGTGTCTATCCACGCATCTGAGCAGAACCATGTCGAAGTTTCTCTTGTACAACACATCACCGTTCAGGTAGAAGTTGTCGGTTAATCTCCTCAAAGTCTTCTTATCTTTCAAGGATGCCTCAGGCGGGTAAATCTGACTTTGGAGAAAACACTTGATATCAAAATACCATGGCTTCTCATCCTTGACCTCTTCAATAGCAAACATATTAGTTGGCCTATCAAGATGCATCACAGTCAAATTGGGAACTTCATTCCAATACTTCACCATAATCATTGAAGTCAATGTTGCAAGAGCATCTGCCATCCGGTTTTCATCTCGAGGGATATGATGAAATTCAACCTTTGTAAAGAAAGTTGAAATCTTCCTCGCATAATCTTTATATGGTATCAAACCGGGTTGATTCATCTCGCATTCACCTTTGATCTGATTCACAACCAAAGTTGAGTCTCCATAGTCGTTGAGATACTTGATTCTGAGATCAATGGCCTCTTCAAGCCCCATAATGCAAACTTCATACTCATCCATATTATTTGTACATTTGTAAGTCAATCTAGTTGTAAACGAAAAATGCATACCTTGAGGAGTAGTGGTTATTCCCCCAATGTCATTACCATACTGATTAATAACTCCATCAAATACCATGCCCCAACGGGAACCAGGTTTTGGCCCTTCTTCAAGCAATGGTTCATCATAATCCTTCATTTTCAAGTACAAGATCTCTTCATCAGGAAAATCATACTGTACTGACTGGTAGTCTTCAATCGGTTGGTGAGCCAAATGGTCAGCCAACGCACTACCTTTGATCACTTTCTGAGATCTGTTTCGATATCATACTCTGATAACAACATCTGCCAATGGGAAATCCTCCCAGTTAAAGCAGGCTTCTAAACAATATACTTGATTGGATCCATTTTGGATATCAACCAAGTTGTATGATTCAGCATATGTTGATGCAGACGCTTAGTAGCCCAAGCCAATGCGTAACAAGTCTTCTCAAGCATAGAATATCGAGTCTTACAGTCGGTGAACTTCTTACTGAGGTAGTAAATAGCATATTCTTTCTTTCCAGTTTCATCTTGCTGACCTAGAACACAACCCATACTCTCATCAAGCACAGTCAAATAAATTATCAGCGGTCTTCCTTCGACAGGTGGAGACAGAACCGGAGGCACAAGCAAATATTCCTTGATACTGTCAAAAGCTCTCTGGCAATCTTCGGTCCAATCACAAGAATGATCTTTCCGAAGAAGCTTGAATATAGGCGCACATGTGGCAGTCATGTGTGAAATGAATCTTGAGATTTAATTCAAGCGGCCGAGAAAACCTCTGACTTGCTTCTCAGTTTTGGGCGCATGCATCTCTTGTATTGCTTTGACCTTGGCAGGATCAACTTCAATACCCTTCTTGCTGACAATAAAGCCCAACAATTTACCAGAATGAACACCAAATGTACACTTATTGGGATTCAGGCAAAGTTTATACTTCCTCAAACGCTGGAATAGCTTCAAAAAATGCTCAACATGTTCTTCTTCATAAATGGATTTGGCAATCACATCATCAACATAAACTTCGATCTCTTTATGCATCATATCATGAAAAAGAGTAGTCATTGCTCTTTGGTAAGTTGCACCAGCATTCTTTAAACCGAAAGGCATCGCTCTATAACAGAATGTTCCCCAGGATGTAATGAATGTGGTCTTCTCCATATCCTCGGGTGCCATCTTGAACTGATTATATCCGGAAAATCCGTCCAACAAAAAGACTTTGAATTTAGTTGTATTTTCTACCAACATATCAATGTGTGGCAGAGGGAAATCATCTTTCGGACTAGCTTTATTCAAATATCTATAATCAACACACATGCGGACTTTTCCATCTTTCTTCGAAACATGCACAATATTGGCCACCCATTGCGGATACTTAGCGGTAACAAGGAAACTGGCATCAATATGCTTCTGCACTTCTTCTTTAATCTTTACTGCCATATAAGGATGAGTCCATCTAAATTTCTACTTGACTGACGGGCATTCTGGCTTCAACGACAATCTATGCTCCACAATCTCAGAATCCAAACTAGGCATGTCTTGATAGGACTAAGCAAACACATCTGAATATTCTCGGAGAAGATCAATCAACCCCTTCTTAACTTCTGGACACATTCGAGACCCAATCTTGACTTCCTTCACCTCATCTTCGGAACCCAAGTTGACCAACTCAATCTGCTCTTCGAATGGATGAATGGCTTTTTCCTCGTGCTTAAGTAGACGAGACAATTCATCAGATACTTTTTCATCACTTCCTTCCTCGACCTCAATCACAGGGAATTCAAAGTTTGGCGAAGGAATTGGATCATTGTATTCAATGGGTTTAGAAACCAACCTGCATAATGATTTGATATTTTGATTTTAGAGAAGTGGATTGTGACCAAATATTATGCAGATGGACAAATTATATTTTATTTATGTTTTTTGTGATTACCATTTTTAGAAAAAAAGCAAAAAGTAAAATAAAACATCATAAATGTGGATGAATAGAATTGAATTTTATTAATGATCAAATTTGAAAATGCCAATAATGTTCACTTCTCCCTTATGCATATGAGAAGGATTTTCGAAAACAATAAAAGCAATTAGTTAGAATGATGCATAATAACAGGAACATCGACAGCAGTCTAATTGTTGCAAGCTTTTCCATGCGTCACAAAATTGGTGCAGTCTTCATCTTCATCCCCCTCGATCACAGCAACTAAGTGTTGTTCATTACCATGAATGAACCCTCCGCTACGGAAACTGGGTTGCACATCTTCAGCTCTAATCTCAGATGAACCTTGTTGGAAACCCAAACCGGCTTTGCTCTTGTTTTCGGCGACCTCTATCATCTGGCCCCACTGATCAGAATTAGCGTCTTCAACAATCTTCTGAGCGTCTTTGAAGGAGGACATGGGTACCCCAACTCTCTTTTCCTCAGAAATAGATAGAGCTTGGAACAGAGTTCCAACCTCATCCTCAACTTCTACATAAGAGAAAGACGACAGGTGGCTCACCAAAAGAGCTTTCTCTCCACCGACGATAACAAGCTTACCATTCTTCACAAACTTCAACTTCTGATGCAGAGTTGACGTAACTGCTCCTGCCTTATGTATCCATGGCCTTCCTAACAAGCAGCTATAGGTTGGGTGGATTTCCATTACTTGGAAAGTAATTTGGAAATCACTCAGACCTATCTTCACAGGAAGGTCCACCTCACCAATTACAGTCTTGCGAGAACCATCAAATGCCTTGACGATCACGCCACTATATCTCATCGTAGCTCCTTGATACGACAATCTATAAAAAGTTGATTTGGGAAGAACATTCAATGAAGAACCGGTGTCAACCAACACGTTCGATAGAGCATCCTCTTTGCAGTTCATTGAAATGTGCAACACCAGATTGTGATTCCTACCTTATTCAGGAAGTTCTTCGTTACAAAAGCTCAAACTGTTACAAGAGGTGATGTTAGCCACAATATGATCAAATTGATCCACTGTAACATCATGCTCTACATAAGTTTGCTCCAACACCTTTTGCAATGCTTCTCTGTGCGCTTCAGAGTTTGTTAGCAGAGACAACACTGAAATTTTGGAGGGAGTTTGGAGCAGCTGCTCCACCATATTATATTCGCTCTTCTTGATTAACTGGGTACCTCATCATCATCATTATACCTCAAACTACTGGATTCACCAGACTGACACTTTGAAGCGCTAACTGGATCAACTGCAGGTACTTCAACTTTCTTACTGGCAGATACGTCTTCTACATTTATTGGGAACATCGGCCCAAAAACACAACCACTACGGGTTACCTTCGTTACATCAGCAATACTCATAACAGAACTGGTCGTAGGCAATGGGACCTCTTGACCATTCTCTAACGTAGTCTCATTATACTGATACGGGACAACCCTGTCATATGCATATGGGACGGGACCCGATAACCGTATAACCAACGACAATACCGATCTATTGCTGACATTGTTACTGTTATTGTTGTTGTCAAATTGAATCACCACTCTCTCTGGTGTCTTGAACACGGTAACTATTACATTCAAATCGTCACCCAAGTGATGGGACTGAAGAATCTGGATCATACCCTCATCCATCAACCTTTGGATGTCTTTCTTCACAACCACACAACCTCGAGGGTTAACACTGCAAATTGCACAACCATCATGGTTATGCTCACAATTACTTACCAAACAGATATCTTTGTGCATTGTCACCAAGGACCTTCTAATGAAATGGACATCATATACCTTGAACTTCCCAGGACAACCATCTATCATGTTGACAGAAGGATTACCATGAGCAGGTAGTGGGTTAGCTTTGACATTAGGCGCACGGTCCTCAAAGGACATCATCCCACTTTTGAGAAACTTCTGGACTTCGTACTTCAGGGGATAACGGTTCTCAATATCATGGCCAGGAGCCCCTTGGTGAAAGGCACAGTGAAGCTATGGCTTGTACCACCCTGGAAGTGGTTCAGGAATCTATGGAGGATTTCTTGGTTGCAGAAGGTTCTTGAGAACCAACGATGGATACAATTCAACATAAGACATAGGAATAGGGCCAAAAGAGACCTTCTTCCTTTCAAAATTCCGTTGTTGTTGATTATTGTTGGTGTTGTTATTGTTGTAGTTATTTGTTCTTTGCGATGGCTATTGTTGACGTTGTTGTTGAACTGGCGTTGATTGATTAGTTGAAAATACTGGAATAACATATGATGCTTGATGATGGTGTTAACGGGGTTGTGGATTCCTTCTAACGTGAGGCCTCCTCTGCCTCCTAACGGATACTACATTAGTATCGCCTTCTTTCTTTCTAGCAAACCCACTGTCGTACTTCTTGCTAGACGAAACCTCCTCTTTAGATAATTGTCCCTCTCGGACACCTTCTTCTAGTCTCATCCCCATGTTTACCATTTCGGTAAAATCACTGGGGGAACTAGAAATCATTCTCTCATAGTAAAATGAGCTCAAGGTATTGAGAAAAATCTTGGTCATCTCCTTTTCTTCCAAAGGAGGGGTAATCTGAGCGGCTAGCTCTCTCCATCGCTGAGTGTACTCTTTGAACGTCTCTTTGTCCTTCTGAGACAATGATCTTAACTGGTCTCTATTCGGCGCCATATCCACATTATACTTGTACTGCTTCATGAAAGCCTCACCCAAATCATTGATCGTGCGGACACTCGGACTATCCAAACCCATGTACCACCTCAGCGCGACACCAGTCAGGTTGTCTTGAAAATAATGAATCAGTAACTGGTCATTACCAGTTTGCATCAACATCTTTCTAGCATGCATGACAAGGTGACTGAGTGGAAAGGTATTCCCCTTATACTTTTCAAAGTCAGGGACTTTGAACTTCATTGGGATCTTAACATTGGGAACCAAGCAAAGTTCCACATCACTCTTACCAAACAAATCTTTTCCCCTCAAGGTTTTCAACTCCTTTTGCAGCTCAAGGATTTGGTCTTTCATCTCATCCATCTTCTCATAAACATCTGGACCCTCAGACAGCTCGGAATGATAGATGGTGTTCTCGACACGAGGCAAAGTGTGTAGAACCGATGGTGGAACAGACATGACCGAGCTAGATGTCGGCATGGAAGCAAAAGTAGGCACAAAACCCTCTGGCACAAAGTTGGGCAGCATTCCCCACGGGAATCTGATAGGAATGGAGGGAGCAAACTGAGTAGCAGGCACGGTTGAAGAAACAACCTCTGAAGTGAGCGTCCTTTGAGGAGGAGGAGTTGCAGGCGTTGGAGAAGATTGACTTTGAGCAGCTAGAACTGACTCCATCAGGGCAGTCAGGTGGGCAATCTCGTCCTTCAAGTCTCTGTTCTCTTGCTCTAGATGTTCCATGATTTATGGATGATTGGCACGGGTATTATATCAATGAGTCAGCTTGGCTGAAGCACAGAAGAATAACCAATAAGACATCTGGCGAAAGAGAAGCCTGTATCCAAATGATGCATGAAATGCAATGCTTTTTTGTTTTTATTTCCAAGGAACATACTATTTTATTTGAAAATATATAATAATAACAATTGCACAGTTTGATTAACCATAAAAAATATCTTTTATTTATATAATTGGAAGGATTACACTGAGTACAATTTCAGAAACCAAAATACAAATACAAAAGAAAAGGAGACTAATCATCCTAAGGATCCCTTAACAATGGTGTCAGATGGTCGGGCCGGAGGCGCGTATTTCCTTCGGATGCATCGAATCTCAGACTCAAAAGAAGTCTTCATCTGAGTCTTATCGAGGACAAGCTGATCAATAATCTTCTTCCAAGCATCGGAAGGCTGAGGCATACTAGAGGAAGATGAAACCTCTGGCTCTCTCTGCCTCTTCACTACTCGGACTTCTAGAAGCTCAATAAGTGCATCCTTGTCCTTAGGCTCAAGCTGCAACTCCTCATGCTTTCTGCTCAAAGCATGGAATCGCTCTTCCCACATATCCCTTTCTTACATCATCTTGGCGAGTGCGTCTTCCAACTCCTCTACATCTTGGCTAGGGAGAGTTAATGGCTCAACCACAACCATAGACATAGGTCTCTCACAAGCATAAGGCATCTTCAACTCCAAAGCTCTCTTCTTCACCCAAGTAGTGTAAGCTTCCAAAGCTACACAGTTGTGTGGACTAAGTTCGGATCTTCCTTTCCTATGCACATTATGCCAAGCGTGCACAATCTTCTACTTCAAATGTTGGGGATCTTTACCCTCTTGATAGAAAAGACCTTCTAACAAAGCGTTATTAGGCTTGTCTCTTAAGGGGAACCCAAGTTGACGACAAGCCAAAGCAGGGTAGTAGTTGATTCCTCCTTGTGTACCAATGAGAGGCACATTAGAGAATTCACCACAACTGTCAATAACATCCAAATTACCCAATGCAGAATCATACCATACAATATCATCATTAGTGAGGGACATAAGTCTCTGAGACAACCTTAGACATTGTTTATTCTCCACAAAAGTAGGTGTCTAAGGCAAGTGCGAAATAAACCACTTGTACAGAAGAGGAACACGGCAGACAATAGTTTCACTGCCTTTAGAATTCCTTATATGCAAAGAGAAATACATGTCTCCTAACAGAGTAGGCACAGGACTCCCAATCAAGAAAATTCTAATTGCATTAACATCAACAAAATCGTCAATGTTAGGGAACAAAGCTAAACGATAGATGAGCAATACGAAGATAGCTTCAAAAGGATCCACGCTACCGGCTTGAGCAAAGGTAGTAGCTTCCTTGATGAGGAACTCATAAGTCAACCCAAACAGTCCTCCTTTCTTCACCCAATGAGCCTTTATCTCAGACTTCTTCAGATGAAGAGCTTCAGCTATGATATGAGATATGTGAATCTCCTTCAATCCACTAAAGGGAACCTTACTAGAAACAGGTATTCCCAAGAGATGGGCATACTCCTCTAATGTAGGCATAAGCTGATAGTCGGAAAAAGTGAAGCAACGGTAGAGAGGGTCATAAAATTGAACCAACACACTCAAGAGTCATTCAACCACATCAATAGATAACACAGATAGAAGCTTCCTATGATGTTGTTTGAAGTCCAATGGATCTAATACAAAAGATGATAGCTTCCTTAACTCTTTCAAATCTGGACATTTGAAACTGTACTTCTTAGTGTTCCTTCGTCCATAATACATGGTCTGAAAATATTTGCAAATAAAACCTCAGTTCCTTGAAGCTATTTTTCGTGTGATGAATGTCTAGATGCACATGAATGTATGAATGCAACAATCACAAATAAGGGATCACACACAAGGAAAACAAACAAAGGCCAAGGGATGAATCAAGTCATTGTCAAGATCAATCATCCATTTTGGTGGATTATGGTTTTCACCTTATCGACACCCAAGTTCCATTGATATTGACAAGATTTGATTGGATCAACCAAGAATCAAGGGTTTGTTGTGAGTCACGAGCATGGAGTCAGGTTAAGAACCATCCTAAAGGAGTGTACTAAGGATAAAACATGTAGATCATGTTCTAAAAAGTTTCCAGAGTCTTAATTCCATCTATCGGATATTACAGGTTAGGATGACTGACTCATCAACCCATAATATTCTCAAGAGAAACTCGTCTGAGTGTAGTATCGCGTAACAACTATTATCAAGTTTACACCTGAATAGTCTCTGCACTACGTCCTAAATAGGCCAAGAGGGGTTAAAAATGTTCTACGGTCCTCAGCTTCTCGGACCCCAAATCAGAGAAAGTAATGCCTAACCACAAATAACTTGTGTGACATTCAAAACTCCAAAAGGGTCTCCCCTAAGTAGATGGATCTCAAGCCAACTTGTTAAGTACTACTCCACACAAGTCGAACATGACTATACCATCCTCCTACCTTAAGTGCACTCAAGTTCGAGTTAGAACTTATCTCACCACTCAGAGATCACCAAGCACAACAAGCAGATTATATCACACAAACCAATACACATACATCAAATATACAATTATATACACACAAAAAGTAGGCTAAACCCACTGGAGACTACTCCCCAACAGAGTCACCACTTAATTTCAATAGCGGTAAATTCATAACCATCAAGCTATGGATAAGCTAGATCTCAATTAAACTAGAGTCGCCACCGCGCTTTTATTGTTTCAAGGGAAAAGGGAAAAGAACGAATAAAACCCAAAAGATAAGAAGTTTTCAAATCAAAACTAATAAAATTCCAGAGATCACATGTAAGAGGGTTGGTTATACACAGAGAAGGTGTTAGCGCCCAAAGTGTCCTAGGTACTTCTAGGGAGCCCTTTTTGTGTGCATATGTGTTTTTGTATAAAATGATGTTTGAAATAAAATGGAGTGGAGGGATGAGGAAAGAATTTATTAATTATATTTTTGTGTTTGACAAGACCTTCGGACTTGTGCCTACGTACCAACATAAAAATGGGGGATCAAAACCTCGTAGTTCGTGGTATCAATTTCAAAGTGAATGCATTGCTTTTAACAAAAATTTAAGTTTTAACAAAGGCACAAAAGGCCTAAAAGGTTTGAATGAGTGTTAGTTCTTTTTGTCTTTTGAAATTTTAAGTCAAGTATAGTTAAGTTCATTTACAATTTTGATTAAGAAAAGAGTTTTAAAATGCAAAGGTATAAGGCCAAAGTTTCTAATTTCCAATATGGGCTAAGTTTGAAAAAAAACACAAGCAAAGAAGATTTTTAAAAGGAGGGGGAGATTTGAAATTAAAGAAGTGGGAAGGAGATGAAGAGACTAATCCTTAGCACAAATTTAAAAGTTAAGGGTTGAAAAGATCTGACCAATGGGATGCAATCCAATAGATAAGAATGTCATATAGAAACCCAAATTTCCCTTGGACTTTAGAATCAAGCAATATCAATACACAAATAGCAAGATGAAGAGAAATGCATTAAATAAAGATAGCCACATCCAAGCTTAGGAACTCCATGATCTTATTCATAATCTCTCATGTATCAAATGAGATCAGAGATAGCCATTAAGCACAAGTTTAAAGTAACCGCTTCAATAAGACCATGTAGTAGATAAACTCAAATAGGATCTCAACACTTGCTTCAGATGAAAATTCACTCCACAAGCACTTGGTCTAAAAAAAGTTGGCATTGGCCAAGTCCTTTTGCATAGGGAGTGTTGCCTAATTCTAAGTGCAATGTCTCAGATCAAATCCAACAGTCCACACAAATGTCTTTTAGGGTTTTTGTTGTTATTATGTACATTAAGGTCAAAAGACCACAAACACAAACAAGTATATACAATCACAATGTAATCACAAGATATGGCTCAAATGAGCAAAGTGAAAATGGTATTAAAGTAAATAAGTTAAATGGTATGAATAATGGCAAATGAATAAAGACTTAAAATTAAAGTGTATAAAAGTAAATGGCTTGAAATTAAATGTTAATTGTTAGTTGATTAGAAGTTAGTATTGCTTTTGCTTTTGTTGTTTAAGTCATTCTTTGGAGAACACTCAACCCATTATTCACAAGCATGGATCCTTGAACCAAGACATCTTCCAAAGGAAGGGAAAAAGGCCAAGTTCCACACAATACAATGAAAGATGGGAGACTTACAATCTCACTTACTAGAATGCTATGCCTTTGTATCAAAATTTAGCGCTATGTTAAGCAATCGTAATTAGACTTATGTAGAAGTCTCAACTATTTGAGGTCGGGCAATAGAAATTTAGTGTTAATGCATGTTAGAGACATGTTATTATGAACCATACTCCTAAAACATACCACACTTAAAATAAAAATGCAAAAAGGGTGGACCTAATCCCATCCACACTTATGTTGATTTTGCAATCAACTAGCCTTAGGATATTGAGATATCATAGGTCCATGAAATGAATGAGAAGAGAATGGGATTGAGATGAAGAGGGAGGGGAAATGGAATCAACACAAATTAGTCAAATGAGGACTTTTATCAAATTAAAATCATTCGTTCATTTTGGGAGATGAAATGTATATTTCACCAATCCCCTAAATCCAATTATTTTAGCTCAACAAAGTCAAATCAACCTTGACCAAGGCCCAACAACACAAGTCAAACTCGACAAGTCAATATCAACAGCTCAACACAATTTATTTTGCAATTAAACAATTAAAATTAATTAAAAAATGCATTAAATTAAATTATGGTTAGTCAAAATCCTAAAACCTCATCAAAACACCAAATAAATGGTCATGGGATTTATTATATGTCAACCAAAGCCAAAGGACCTTGGAGAAAAAATTTCATAATTTTTGGAAACTTAAAAGTATTTTTAAACCATTAAAAATATTCACAAAAACAATTAAATCATGAAAAATATTAATAATGATCCAAAAAATCATTTTAATTCAGAAAATGAAAGAGAAATTTATTTAATTTTTTTTGGTGAAAGTCTCATATTTTTTTGGATCAATATTAAAATTAATATGAATTAATGAAAATAAGTCAATTAAATCAAAAATCAGAAAATAGCAAAAAATGTGGACCACTTGATCTGCCTAATTAATTGAGATGGCAGATCAAGTGGATCAGAGCGCGCGTTCCATGATGGGCCCTGGTCAATGTGCCACACGCGTGGTAATCAGTTTGTAAGCTCAACATTAAAACAAAATGGATGGATCTTACGGTTCTGAGACACGCCAATGTATCGTCGGAGCTGTAACTCCGGTCTTCTTCTCCGGTGGACCTCACCGAACTGGTCCACCATCAACCATCACCAAAATAAAAAAGAAGTACATGAATTTAAAGTAAAAATGATCAGAAGTTCGAATCTGGCCTCAATTTCTCCTAACTCCAAGTATATTGAAAGATACAGGGAGTTGAAATTTGAGGATCATGATCTGAGTTGCTTCGATTTGACCTCAAAGCAACTCAATCTTGTTTCCTACATTGGTAGGACTTCAGACAACAAAAAATTAATAAGAATTATGGAGAATTGAGTGAGAATTGAAGAGATGAAAAATTGAGAAATTCACCTTCACTGCAGGTCTGGATGAACATGATCTTGCTTCCAATTTCTCTTGGCCTCGCTCTGGACACTTGATGGAATGGAATTGAATCAAAAAGGAAGCATGACTCTTGGAGATTTGAATCTCAAAACAGTGGAGTTTCAAACTCGATTTCCAATGGAAATCCTCAAGGTTATCCTTTGAATGAGAGGGTTTGGAGTTGGGGATTCAAAGTTGGCGCTCCGGGATCTTTATTTCGAAAGGCAAGGGTCTCTATTTATAGCCAAAGCATTGCTAATTGCACACTTGATTCAAATTTTCAAAAATAGTAATTTCCTTGCATGGATGCATGGGCGTGTGATAGGCCCATGTAATTATTTCTTCAGGTCCAAAATTGAGTACAAACATTGCCGAAGTCATGTGGAAAGGCCATGCATTTGTGTATGGAATATTCAAGTTCACTTATGCCAAATGGTGATCCAAGTTCAAGTCATGCGCAAGTCACTCATACCTTGTCCAATGGGATGAAATTGGACTTTTTGGAAAGGTTAGATCAATAGGAATAACTTTCGTGTTGAACACTTTTTCATTTGAAGCTTGGATCATGATGAATGTTAAGGTGGAAGTTGGGAAAATCAAACATATCAAAAAAAATTATAAGTGTCAAGCCATATGTTCACTTCCTCCACCTTGGCTAACTTTTTATATGAGCTTCAAATGAGAAATGTTCCTTCATAAAAGTTGTATCTCTCTCAAAGTCCTTCGAAATGGTCATAAATATGACCTAATTTGGATTTATCATGAAGGAGTTATCCATTTTTGAAGTTGAGGAAAATCACTTGTTCAATGGCATTGGTTCAAAATGACCTATAATGTCTCCTCATATCACATGCATTTAAAAGTTGAATTTGCTCTTCCTCAAAACATCAAAGTTGAATTATACATCTTGAATTTGATTTTGTAACTTGAATAGATTTCATCTCATAAAAATTGAGCAAGTTATGGTCTTGGGAAGTTGACCTCCAAACTAGGGTTCAGAGAAAATGACCTATAATCTTTCACCATAAGTAATGATCTTCCAAGCAAAACTAGATCTTTACTTAAATATGAAAGTTGTTTGTAATGTCATTTAGAGTAACTGTGCTCTTGGAATCATTTTCATATGACAAAACTTGTAGGAGATAGGGTCTAGGGAACCCCAGTTTGGATTAGTTGACTTTCTCTGGTCAACCACCATGAACCAACTTGCTAGCTTGATTTTCTCTTGAATTTTGGGACTCATGGAGGATAATATATGCACAAGATGATGAAATTTGAAGTATCCCTTGAAATATTTGATCAATTGTTGAAGAAACTTGTTGAAGAAGTCACATAAGATACCCAGATGAATTAGGGTTTCCAAGGCAAACAAACTTCAAACTCTTGATGAATTCTTGATAAAAATAACATGCGAAGATCATGGGGATCCATATATGATTCTTAGAGCCATAGTAAACCAATTCTTGATTGAACTCCTTGCACTGAGGGTCTTAAACCCTAGATGTGAGTTTGATAGATCAAAGGTGAGCATGTGCCCTACCTACAAAAGAGTTAAACTATACAATGACATATTTTTGGTATTTTTGTTAGTAAACATGATAAAATACAAAGTATGGTACAATCAAATGGTGCTTGGTGATCTCTCCCAATGCAAACCCAGTGAATGAGGGGTAAGGAGAATGTCAAGATGTGATCCCAATGCTAATGTATATGATGAGAATAGCATGAGGGATCTTAGGGTCAAAATTGGGGTCTTACAGAAAGGCCTTAAAGCCACTGGTATCCAGAACCCAACCATTAGGTACTTGCACCGTATTTTAGCCAACATCATTTTTGGTCGGGAAAACACCGGGAATGTGAACTCTAGAGACCTTTTCTTCATTTATTGTGCACTATCTAAGACTAAGGTTAACCTAACACCATTCTTATTAGCACACCTTCATTCTGCCAGCGGTAGGGTAGGATGTCATATATGTGTTGGAGGGCTTATTACATTTATAACCCTTACGTTAGATTTGCGCACAGATTTAGCTACACTTGAACCTCTAGAGACACCATTTGTAGATCTAGATTACTGTCGTAGCATGCACTTGATTAAGAATAAACCTGACGGTGAGTATTATCTGATGATTAGTAATAGAAAGGTTAGGGGTGTTACTTTACCTTGCGCCGCATACACTAACATGTGAGTGAGCGTTAACTGGATTTATTATGTTAATGCCCCTGCCCCTAATGATAATGTTAGGATTGACCATGGAGCAAGATGCTCTCGATATTAGCACTTGTGCACACATCACACATGCTTTTACTGGCCTTTTTACAGGTACCTCAATCGAATATCAGTCCCGCGAGGAGTACAACTACATCGCTATCAGGAGCTCTCTTGATGGCATCCTGATCGAGCTTAGGCATCGGAATGATATTGATGCGGAGCGTGACCTGTTATTTAGGAGTATGCAGAGGAAGCATGAGGAGATGGTGGCCACCATCGACCAGATCAAAGAGCAGCAACTTGAGTTTGTTAACAGGACTGAGCACAACATGGGTGACCTCATCGAGCAGATGAACGGAGTGCGCATGGAAGTATCAAATATGATGGAGTATATGCAGCATGTACCACACCTTATGTATGGTAGAGGCGGTATTGGACGTCACAGAGGCCACAACCGGCATCACTGAGCCACCTACCAGGTTTTATCTACTCCTTTTTCCTCCTTACACTGAAACATTAGGGACAATGTTTGGTTCAAGTAAAGGGGAGGAGCTTTCCCGCTTTACTTTTTATTTTTCCCACTATTTTTCATTTTTTACTGTTTTTCTAGTTAGTTTCTTTTAATTTAAGTTGTTTTTCTTTGCTTTTTATGTGTTTGATTGAGTCATACATGTGTTGTTGAGTAATATTGCATGGCATTCTTTTCTCTTGTTGGAAAATTCCCTTAGATTTGACCCCCCAAAAATTGTTCTGATTCAATGGCATGACACCCCGAGAGTATAGGTTGTTTCATTCTTAGGATATGTTAGACAGACTTGGGAAAGTTTTGATAATATCGGTATCGTCCTAACACCCCAAACTCCCTAAGTATGCGACATCGATTTGAATAACTATTATGCCGAGACCTTGAATTCTAAGTTTTTGAAGTAGCCTCTTGAGTAGTTTATACTAGCAGTCAACATCATCCTTATATGCACACACTAAGTAATGAACTGATGCAAATATGTGTATGATCTTTAAAAAAATATTTTTTAAATCATGAATAATTTTTTAGAAAAAGCGAATGAAAGGATAAGTTCCCTGTAAATTAGGTGGTCCTTACCTGGCCATTTAACCCAACGGATCGAACACTTGAAATTCAAAATAAAAAGAAAAGAAAAAGTGCGAAAAATAGACAATGAGATCATTAGACACTAACAGGTTCAGTTACCATATGCGTGTGGGGATAACAGGCTTAATGTGATTGTGCTCGAATGAAAAAGAGGTGAAAAAGAACAAAGAGTGTATGTCGAGTTTTAATGGCCCGATTCGGATTGGTTTTGCATAGGGGAGTTTTTGTCCGTGAAATGCGTATATGTGTCATTACTCATTACGGTATCCTTATTGTCAATATCTAATACCTATCTATTTGGAACTAGCTAGCCTCTTACTTGGTAGAGTTTTGTCGTGCCTATGTCTCAGACGTTGTACTTAATCATTTTCATTTATGTTGGGTTATTGCTTGAGGACAAACAACGGTCTAAGTGTGGGGGAGTTTGATAACGATAAATTGTATCATGTTTTTAGGCTTATGTCGCATGTCATTCGTACTTATTTTAATATATTTTATCACCTTTTAGTTTGTTTTTATTTGTTTTGCAGTTGTCAGCTAGTTTCAGTGCGGATTCAAAAGCAAACCGAAAAAGGAGCAAAAGAGCATCAAAAGAACAAGACTTTGCCCATTCTGCTGATATGGCGTTCTCCATTTGCATATGGCGTTCACCATTTTCCAGGCACGCCACATCATTTAATGACCAAGGCAATGGCGTTTGCCATTTCCCTAATGGTGTTCGCCATTATTGTGCAGAGACAAATTTCTGTGTGGGAGCAGTTTATCAACTATTTTTCCCATTTCTTTTCCCTCCATTTTGTATGCATGACCAGAGGAAGTTAGAGGGGTGCAGATCTCTATAAATAGGACTCATCTGGGTATTACATCGGGGGTGAAGTTGTGCGGAAGCGCTGCCGAATTGCATTTTAGTATTAAGCATAAATTTACCTGTAAAAATGACAATAACTCACATCGAGGGATTGTCACAGTTGTTTTCTTTTTATTTGTATTATACTCTTGGATCAAGAACAAGTCTGCCGGCATTTTCGTTTCAATTCAAAGTCTTCATTTCTTTAATTTAAGTTTTTTACCATTTTATTATTTATGCTTGTTATTTTCGTTACTATATTATATGATATGTTAGTTTTAAGTATAATTGCTTTGATCATGTTATTTCTAATTATAATTATGTCTTGCTAAATTTGTCTGAGTCCGGTGTATGAGGACCGTCGTTACGGATGGGACTCGGTAGAAAATTATAGGTGCGCTATTATGATTATATGTTGGTTTGATTTTAGTTTCCAATTGCATGTTATTCCTTTGACACGAGAGTGAAAAGCATACTAAGGTTCAAGCCGATAGCGCGAGAGTGTGAGGAAGGAATCAGATAGTGGAAACTAGGCATCGATCCTAAAAACAGCGAGAGCGCTTTGGGCATCGTTTAAGATCTCATTGGTTTTCAAAATATGTTTTCTAATTGAAACGGGCGAGCAAGAGCAAAATCATGTGGTTAGGAGGTCTGGTTTTAGTCAATAGTGCGAGAGTGTGAGACGGAGTCTTTAAATCAATATTTTCTACATAACTTAATTTAATGTAAATAGCATCCGAATTCTACAAAGTCCCTTAGGAACACGGAATCCATATTCCGACCTCGTTTTATCATCATTTTCAAACCTTTAGCAATTAGCATTTATAATTTTGTCCTTATCCTTTTAAACTTTAGCCTTATCTTTGCACTGCAACGATAGATAACATTAGTTTGATTATTAGTCTCTATGGGATCGATAATCTTTTAAAACTACGCGATAGACAGTATACTTGCAGATATTATCCGACGGACACGTTAGTCGCAATCATGTACAATAAAATTTGCCACTATTTGGCCTTTCATAACTCTCAAAGGCATGTATGTTAAAGAAAATCCAGTTAATGTTAGCGCTCATTTCCCAATTCGACTATGTGGAATGGGTTTATATAACATATATTTAATAACATCACAATGGAACGAAACATAAACATCAACTGGTTTTATATATTTCTTTAATTTCATACATGAGAAGTACAAGCATAGGCAAAGTTTTTCAATCATATTGTACCTAGTTTCAGCATCTATTAAAATTCGACTGAGGCAATAGATGGGTCTTTCGACACCACTATCATCCTCTTGTGCTAACATACTTCCTATGGCCGTATCCGACGCAACAATTTACAACCTCATATTCTTATTCCTACTAGGTGGCAATAAAATGGGAGGCTCTGTGAGATACTCTTTGATGGCGTCGAAAACCTCTTGTTGCTCTCGTCCCTAGTGAAAATCACTTTCCTTCTCGATCTTGAGTAGTGGCGAAAAAACCTTCATCTTGCCACTTAGGTTTGATATAAATCTTCTCAAGAAGTTTATCTTCCCCAACAAAGACTGGAGCTACTTCTTTGTTGACGGAGGCTTGATGTCGCATCCGCGAAAAACAACCGGCGAGCTAAAACAAAAACAACACAGAGCCGCCACCGTGCGTTATTTATCCCAAAAGAGGGAAAGGAAACGCTCAGAGTAAACCTGGAAAAAGCATGGTCTCGCGACCAGAGAGAAAGGGTACGGGAGTCGGTTACGCAAGGGGAAGGTATTAGCACCCCTCACGTCCGTCGTACTCGACGGGATCCACGCTCAAAAGAAAGAAAAGGTTGCTAAAACAAACATCACACACACACACCGAAGACAACACAGGTGGGGAAAGAGAGGAGAGGGCTCGCTAGGATATCGCATCCTATGCCTACGTATCTCGTCTGGAACGAGAATCAGAGCTACCGTAGTTCGGCTCACGCACGCCGAAACAAGACACACACAAACACAGGCAAACCTGGAACCCGAACGCCAATCGCTGGACTTACATCAGCTTCCGAACCAAACAAACACAATCAGGATACAGACAGCCAATCACTGGGCTTACATCCATATCCTGACACACAAGAGGGTTAACAAGCAAACACACACAAAAAGAAAAAAAAAAGGTGCCCGGAGAGACCTCGCACGGTCTCCTGCCTACGTACCTCATCTGGTATGAGGATCAGGGTGACGTAGTTCCCCTGAAAGGGAAAGAAATTCTAACCAGAAACCAAGGGGAGACACACTACTAGGGAGCTGTACTCGAGCCTAGTGTTATCATGCATCATTGCCCTATGTTATGGTTTCTATCCTAACCTGCACAACAGCAAGCTAATCCTAACCAGGAAAAGCAAACACACATGCTCAATCAAAATGAAGCAAACATTCACATAGCACACACTATATCCAGTCAAGTGAGGCTCAAACAAGGGTGGACTGCCGAGGCAAGTCAACTGTACAGGGGTAGTGTTCGCTCTTAACCCTGACATTGAGAGTCAGGGTGAAGCAGATGAAAGGTGAGTGAAGATTAGACTTCACAGCTCTTATCCCTGGCCAGGGAGAGCTTCAGACAAAGGAGCGTGGGTCCAGAATGCAGGAACCCTTCTACACTCAAGACTCAGACTCGACTGTACAAATGTACATGATCTTGGGTTAATGTCCCAATGCATCAACACAATGGTGTGAGCAGAGGGACGACTCAACAGAATAGCGGGGGATGGATTGCATATCCCTTGGGTTCCGCCAATTGCCTCATAGAGGTCTTTACCTGCTTGGGGACAAAGTTAAACAATCACAAACATCGCCTCTTAAGGAGGACTTCAGACAGTTGCCTGGCCAAGTAACAGGCCAGGTCTTCCAGACTACATGGAGACAAGAGAGTCTACCTCAACTGGTTTATACAACCAAGCAGCAGCACAGCAAGTTCTTAAAGAACTAAAGCGACTATGGTACCTGGAATCAATCAAGCACAGTCAGTATACCAATCACATAGTCAAAACAGACAAGTTAAGAATCAACAGTCAATGTATAATCAGACAATGCAATGTGCAAAGCACAATCAACCCAAGTGAGCCAAGCATCCTACAAAATAAACCAAGTTAGTTTACAACAAGCAACCAAACTCAATTTAATCAACTTGCATTTTTCTCCTTAAAGCATTTGCATCTCGACCTGAAACACAATTCAAAAGTGAGAAACAAGACCACTAGGACAAGCCTAGGGTCCAAAGGAGATGAAAAATCCAAAACAGCAAGTGAAAATTAATCAAAACCAATATTTATCAAGCAAAAAGAGAATCCAATTGGTCTCACACCAAAACTATGCACTAAATTCATTTCACATACAAATTAAGTCCAAGTGTGCAATTGTGAACCACATATGAGCAAACAGAATGGTCACAATCAAACAAATACCATAACAGCTCAATAAATTCCACAAACATTCCAGCTTAAACAGAACACATTCAATTAGTAGCATATCAATTTTCAGCTCATTTGGATCAATGGAAGTATGGAAATTAAATTCATAAAGTTCAGACAAGTCCAAGCAAGCCAACACAAGGCATCAAAACAATCATCAACTTCCAATAATCATAAAACGGTGACAATACATGATAAATGAATGGGATCAAAACCACAATGACCTATAATGTGTCTACAATGCTCATACCAAATTTCACACTCATCCAATCAATAACCAGAATTTCAAAAAGCAAATACAAACATGTGTCACAAAAAATCACCAAATGACCAAACAGAGAGAAAAATTTCAATCAATTAGGAAATGCCATCAATAAATCCAGAAAAATTCTCAAGTGTTCTCAACATACCAATGCTCAATCATGCAAAAATTTGGCTCAATCCAATGTTCAAAAGCACATCAAATAAAATCATGAAATTCACAATGCTTGGTGTGACACAAATTGTCACACCTCTATTCAAAAATTCATATCTCATCAACCAGGTATCCAAAAATTACAAACTACACATCAAAATCATCATCAAAGAGTCCAGAATAAGCACAAAAAATTTCATCAATTTCTTTGGAAGCATCATCATTTCATGAGTGATATGGCATGACATGTACAAAATGAACACATTCAATCAAACCCTAGGCATTTTTAATTTTCACACATGCACAAAAATCACAAAAATCACCATTAAAAACTACACATTACAAGGAGAATCATGCAAAAAATCTCACAAAATTTGGACTATTTTTGAATTAGTTATGAATTTCCTAAGATCATGGATGAAAAATGAAATGGAAATGAAAAAGAAATAAGAAATAAAACAAATAATATGTGATAATGGCACGGTTGTAATTTGGAGCAACACGACCAAAACGACGTCGTGCTCATTTATTTGTTGGCACGCGCTCATTGGAAGCTGGTGGCGAGAAACAGTAACTCAAACAAGGAAATGAAACAAATGGATCAAACACAGCTTGGCCTTCGTTCTTGAGCGAGAACATTTCCAGAAAATCACGATGAACATTTCTTCACCAAAACAGACAAATCATACATCAAAATCACCAGTGAATCACGTACATCACAGATATGCTAGTAGTTTTTTTCTAATTCTAAACCTATCAACGGGATCGATCGAATAAAGGATTGCTGTAACACCCTTCTAAAATACCCCAATAATTAATTAAAACAACAGAATATAAATCAGAGTAGATATGCAGTTAAGGGTGTCACACTGACACTTCACACCATTCATCAAAATAATTCGTCATGCTCATTTATTAAACAAAATAAAACATTGCATAATTCGCAGCGGATAGAGATCTAATCAATCATGCAAACCATGTAACACATTACATGTAAAGTTGTTCAACAACCAAATGAAAACAAGTAAAACATCCCGTCCCGATGTTACATCTACCAGAGCATGACTCACTAATGAACTACGCTAGACTCCAATCACTAGCTTCTACTCAATCACTGCTCGTTACCTGAAAACATAGTTGTAAGGGTGAGTTCCTCAATCGATATAATAAGCATTATAAAATATCATGTAATGCTAAGTAAATTAACACATTTCATCACCCTAATCAGATCACACATTCAGTAACGGCAACACCAACTCATAACCACAATCATATTCAACACAAACACAAAACACACGTATAATATTGGAATACATCCATTCATATTATACGCCATACATACATTATGCAATGAGACTCCATGCATGCGGTACCGACTACTCGTGAACATATAGTTCAACCTCACCGATCAAATCCAGATACGACTACCAAGCTCACTAGTCCCACTCATTGGAGACCTAGTGACTCACATCACTAATTCCTCACCATGGGAATTAGCTACCACCCCAAGGGCTATGCTATGCACGCTAAATCACCTAGCATGCAAACATCAACAACAATCCACAATAATTCATTCACTAATTCCTCACCATGGGAATTAGCTACCACCATAAAGGCCATATTATGCACACTAAATCACCTAGCATGCAACCATCAACAATCCACAATGGACATATGCTCACACTCTAAGCCATAAACAGTCCATTCACAATAGCATACATAATAGATATATTCACAACATTATGCACACCATCATACATCATCAATACAATTATCACAGAACCATATTATGTCATGCCACATAATCAATCACAGTATTAGCACACTCTACTAATACCTACACTGCTCAAAACAACGGGAAATTGATCCCTCCTATATCATACACCAATATAGGCCAATCATCAATTGTTCACAATATTTAAATATCAGTTTTTCTACTTTTCACACAGTGTTAACCGGTTAACGCCCTGGGTTAACCGGTTAACGCAACACAGAACACGCTTCCTGGCACATTTTAACAGTGTTAACGGGTTAACACCCTGGGTTAACCGGTTAACGCAAGACAAACAGCAATATTTCACAATTCATAACAGTGTTAACCGGTTAATACCCTGGTTAACCGGTTAACGCAGAACAGAAATTAATTTTTCTAAATCATAACAGTGTTAACCGGTTAACACCCTGGGTTAATCGGTTAACGCAAGACAGAAAGTTGTTCCTGCGCTAACACGAAGCAGAATGCAGAATTCTCCGCATTTTCCGCCGTTGGAGGACTCCCGGACCTCCGATTCCAATTCCGTAAAAAGCTACACGTTCGGAAAATCACAACTCACCCAAATATAGATTCAATTACAGCTTTAACATAACTTATTCATCACAATTTTTCAGCACTCATCATCCCAATTAGGGTCAATTCAATGGCTTATTACTACCCATTACATGTTAACCCATAATACCCATTAAACGACGATAAACCCCCCTTACCTGAGTTAATCCGGCAATCCTTTAGCTTCAAGCTCTTCCTTCTTCAACCTTCTTCTCCTGCTCTTCCTCTTTGCCCTTTTCTCACTTTCTGTCGCTTCTCTGGTTTTCACGTGAAAAACCCTTTTTACCAAATGGAACTCTTTATATATATCCAACTTTATTATTCCAATAATAATAATTCCAAATAATATTCCAATAATAATCCAATTATTTAATTAAATTAATAAATATACTATTAACTTAAATTAAATAATTATCATATTTTCTCGGGGTGTTACAACTCTCCCCCACTAAAAGAGTTTTCGTCCTCGAAAACATACCTCAAGCGAATAACTCCGGATAAGACTCCTTCATCTGACTCTCAAGTTCCCAAGTCACATTGCCACCTGCTGGTCCTCCCCAAGCTACCTTTACCAAAGCAATCTCTTTACCCCGCAACTGCTTCAACTCTCGATCCTCGATCCTCATAGGTGATGTTTCAACAGTCAGGTTATCTCTCACCTGTACATCATCTACTTGGACTACATGCGACGGATCAGGAATGTACCTCCTCAACTGAGACACATGAAAAACCTCATGCAAATTCGCAAGCGACGGCGGTAAAGCGATACGATAGGCTACTTCCCATATCCTCTCCAAAATCTGATAAGGACCAATAAATCGAGGTGTCAACTTCTTCGACTTCAAAGCTCGACCAACCCCAGTTATCGGAGTAACACGAAGGAACACATGATCTCCCTCTTGAAACTCAAGTGACTTCCTCCTCTTGTCGTGATAACTCTTCTGACGACTCTGAGCAATCCTCATCTTCTCCTGAATCATCTTAATCTTTTCCGTAGTTTGTTGAACAATCTCTGGTCCAACCACAACACTCTCACCGGACTCATACCAACATAAAGGTGTCCGACATCTCCTACCATACAAAGCTTCAAACGGTGCCATACCAATGCTCGAATGAAAACTACTGTTGTAGGTAAACTCAATCAAAGGTAAATAACAATCCCAAGCACCTCCCTTTTCCAAAACACAAGCCCTCAACAGATCCTCAAGTGACTGAATCGTCCTCTCAGTCTGACCATCAGTCTGCGGATGATATGCAGAACTCAATCTCAGCTTAGTTCCCAAAGCCCTCTGCAAACCTTCCCAGAACTTCGATGTAAATCTAGGATCTCTGTCCGAAACAATACTCGACGGAATACCATGCAAACTTACAATTTTCTCAATATACAACTCAGTTAATCTCTCTAACGGATAATCCATTCTGATCGGAATGAAATGAGCCGATTTTGTCAATCTGTCAACAATCACCCAAATAGCTTCAAAATTCTTAATTGTCCTTGGTAAACCAGACACAAAATCCATACTGATACTATCCCACTTCCACTCTGGAATAACCAACGGTTGCATTAGCCCAGACGGCTTCTGATGCTCAATCTTTGACTTCTGACAAGTCAAACAAGAATAAACAAAACTCGCAATTTCTCTTTTCATTCCCGGCCACCAAAATAACTTTTTCAAATCATGATACATCTTCGTAGCCCCAGGATGAATACTCAGGCCACTACGATGTCCTTCCTCAAGAATACTCTTCTTAAGTTCGGTAACATCCGGAATACACACCCGATTACCAAATTTCAAAACACCATTCTCATCAACTCTGAATTCACCACCTTGACCTTGATTCACTAGAGTCAACTTATCAACCAACAGCACATCGGATTTCTGACCCTCTCTAATCTCATCCAGAATACCACTCGTTAACTTTAACATTCCCAATTTAACACTATTGTGAGTACTCTCACACACCAAACTCAAGTCTTTAAACTTCTCAATTAAATCCAATTCCTTAACCATTAACATAGACATATGTAATGATTTCCGACTCAATGCATCAGCCACTACGTTTGCTTTACCCGGATGGTAATTCAAACCAAAGTCATAATCCTTCAGAAACTCTAACCATCTCCTCTGTCTCATATTCAGCTCTTTCTGATCAAACAAATACTTTAAACTTTTATGGTCACTGAAAACCTCAAATCTTGACCCGTACAAGTAATGCCTCCATAACTTCAGAACAAATACCACAGCTGCCAACTCTAAATCGTGTGTCGGATAGTTCCTCTCATGAACCTTCAGTTGTCTCGAAGCATAAGCTACAACCTGCTTATTCTGCATTAACACACCACCCAAACCCAACAATGAAGCATCACAGTAAACCTCAAATAGTTCTGACGGACTCGGTAATATCAGAATAGGAGCAGTAGTTAACCTTCTCTTTAACTCTTGGAACCTTCTTCACATTTTGAGTCCCAAACAAACGCTTGCCCCTTTCTAGTCAACATCGTCAACGGTAACGCCAACTTAGAAATCCCTCAATGAATTTCCTATAATAACCTGCAAGTCCAAGAAAACTCCTTATCTCAGAAACTGACTTCGGCGCTTCCCACTTAGATACCGCTTCTATCTTAGAAGGATCAACAGCAACACCACCTCTTGAAACCACATGACCAAGAAAACTAACCTCTTCTAACCAAAATTCACACTTAGACAGTTTAGCAAATAACTTCTTTTCTCGTAGAACTCCTAAAACCACTCTCAAATGTTCAGCATGCTCTTCTTCAGATTTCGAATACACCAAAATATCGTCAATAAACACCACAACAAACTGGTCTAGGTACGGATGGAAAATCCTATTCATATACTCCATAAATACTCCAGGCGCATTAGTCACACCAAAAGGCATTACAGAATACTCATAATGTCCATACCTTGTTCTGAAAGCAGTCTTCTGAATATCCTCAGTTTTCACACGTATCTGATGATACCCCGATCTCAAATCTATTTTACTGAACACGCTCGCACCAACCAACTGATCCATCAAATCATCAATCCTCGGCAAAGGATACCGATTCTTGATCGTCACTTTATTCAGTTGCCTGTAGTCCACACACAACCTCATAGTACCTTCTTTCTTCTTAACCAATAACACTGGTGCGCCCCACGGTGACACACTCGGACGAATAAATTTCTTATCCAACAGATCTTCCAGCTGACTCTTCAATTCAGTTAACTCAACAGCAGACATACGGTACGGAGCCATCGATATCGGCCTAGTACCAGGTACCAAATCAATCGAGAACTCAACTTCACGCTCTGGCGGTAATTCATTCACTTCTTCAGGAAACACATCAGGAAAATCACACACCACGGCTAGATCGCAAATCACCAGTTTATCTTTAGCCTCCAAAGTTGCTAACAGCATAAACAACTCTGCCCCATCTGCTACTGCCTCATTCACTTGCCTTGCTGATAGAAACAAACTCTTTCCTTCCTCAATCTCAGGAAAGATCACAGTCATATCAAAATAGTTGATATAAACTCGGTTAAACACCAACCAGTTCATACCCAGGATAACATCAATCTGCACTAGTGGAAGACACACGAGGTCCATCCCAAAGTCTCTACCAAAAATACTCAAAGGGCAATTTAAACAAACTGAAGTAGTAGTCACTGAACCCTTCGCAGGAGTATCAATCACCATACTCCCATGCATCTCAGATATCTCTAATTTAAGTTTCACAGCACAATCCAAAGATATAAAGGAATGAGTCGCACCTGTGTCAATAATAGCTACAAGAGGAAAGCCATTAATATAACACGTACCTCGGATCAAACGATCATTGCAGAAGTCTCAGAACCCGATAAAGCAAAGACCTTGCCTCCCGACTGGTTCTCTTTCTTCGGCTTAGGACACTGTGGACTGATATGACCCACCTCTCCACAGTTGAAACAAGTCATAGTCTTCAACCGGCACTCTGCAGCCAAGTGACCACCTTTGCCACACTTGAAACACTTCTTCTCATTACTGGTACACTCATGGAAACGATGTCCAGCCTGACCACATCTGTAACACTTAGCAGGGGCACTGGAGTCTCCCCCACTAGGTCTCCTCATCCCACTCTGTCTCTGGAAACCTTTGCCAGCTGCATACGGTTTCCCACGATCATTCTGATTCTTGCCTTTCCTATCAACCCTTTGCTGATAGCTCTCTGCTCTAGCCTTGGTATCCTGTTCAAAAATCCTGCAGCAGTCAACCAAATCAGAAAACACTCTAATCCGCTGATACCCAATAGCCTGCTTGATCTCGGGACGTAACCCGTTCTCAAACTTCACACATTTTGAGAATTCCCCAGTAGCCTCATCATAGGGAGTGTAATACTTCGACAGCTCTGTGAACTTAGCAGCATACTCAGTAATAGACCGGTTACCCTGCTTCAATTCTAAGAACTCTATCTCTTTCTTTCCTCTGACATCCTCTGGAAAGTACTTCCTCAGGAATCTCTCTCTGAACACCGCCCAAGTGATCTCAGCACTCCCAGCAGCTTCTAACTCAGTGCGGGCAGCAACCCACCAATCATCTGTTTCCTCTGACAGCATATGCGTACCGAACCTGACCTTCTGGTTATCGGCACACTCAGTCACTCGGAAGATCCTCTCGATCTCCTTCAACCACTTCTGAGCACCATCTGGATCGTATGCTCCCTTGAACATTGGAGGATTGTTCTTCTGGAACTCACTCAGTAGACGAGCAGCTCCCAGTCCCACAACATTCGGATTTCCTCCAAGTACTCCAGCTAGCATACCCAGAGCCTCAGCAATCGCAGCATCGTCTCTACCTCTTCCAGCCATCTCTATTCTGAAAACCCAACAAGCTAAAACAATAAGTACTGATAGGGTTACACAACACCTATCCCGTACAGGGGAAACAGAATAATTACGACTCGACTCGACCGACTATGCTCTGATACCACTAATGTAACACCCTTCTAAAATACCCCAATAATTAATTAAAACAACAGAATATAAATCAGAGTAGATATGCAGTTAAGGGTGTCACACTGACACTTCACACCATTCATCAAAATAATTCGTCATGCTCATTTATTAAACAAAATAAAACATTGCATAATTCACAGCGGATAGAGATCTAATCAATCATGCAAACCATGTAACACATTACATGTAAAGTTGTTCAACAACCAAATGAAAACAAGTAAAACATCCCGTCCCGATGTTACATCTACCAGAGCATGACTCACTAATGAACTACGCTAGACTCCAATCACTAGCTTCTACTCAATCACTGCTCGTTACCTGAAAACATAGTTGTAAGGGTGAGTTCCTCAATCGATATAATAA
Source organism: Lathyrus oleraceus (assembly GCF_024323335.1). Taxonomy (NCBI): domain Eukaryota; kingdom Viridiplantae; phylum Streptophyta; class Magnoliopsida; order Fabales; family Fabaceae; genus Lathyrus; species Lathyrus oleraceus. The sequence goes on along the minus strand of NC_066580.1, from coordinate 209,180,329 downwards.
GCATTATAAAATATCATGTAATGCTAAGTAAATTAACACATTTCATCACCCTAATCAGATCACACATTCAGTAACGGCAACACCAACTCATAATCACAATCATATTCAACACAAACACAAAACACACGTATAATATTGGAATACATCCATTCATATTATACGCCATACATACATTATGCAATGAGACTCCGTGCATGCGGTACCGACTACTCGTGAACATATAGTTCAACCTCACCGATCTAATCCAGATACGGCTACCAAGCTCACTAGTCCCACTCATTGGAGACCTAGTGACTCACATCACTAATTCCTCACCATGGGAATTAGCTACCACCCCAAGGGCTATGCTATGCACGCTAAATCACCTAGCATGCAAACATCAACAACAATCCATAATAATTCACTCACTAATTCCTCACCATGGGAATTAGCTACCACCATAAAGGCCATATTATGCACACTAAATCACCTAGCATGCAACCATCAACAATCCACAATGGACATATGCTCACACTCTAAGCCATAAACAGTCCATTCACAATAGCATACATAATAGATATATTCACAACATTATGCACACCATCATACATCATCAATACAATTATCACAGAACCATATTATGTCATGCCACATAATCAATCACAGTATTAGCACACTCTACTAATACCTACACTGCTCAAAACAACGGGAAATTGATCCCTCCTATATCATACACCAATATAGGGCAATCATCAATTGTTCACAATATTTAAATATCAGTTTTTCTACTTTTCACACAGTGTTAACCGGTTAACGCCCTGGGTTAACCGGTTAACGCAACACAGAACACGCTTCCTGGCACATTTTAACAGTGTTAACCGGTTAACACCCTGGGTTAACCGGTTAACGCAAGACAGACAGCAATATTTCACAATTCATAACAGTGTTAACCGGTTAACACCCTGGTTAACCGGTTAACGCAGAACAGAAATTAATTTTTCTAAATCATAACAGTGTTAACCGGTTAACACCCTAGGTTAACTGGTTAACGCAAGACAGAAAGCTGTTCCTGCGCTAACACGAAGCAGAATGCAGAATTCTCCGCATTTTCCGCCGTTGGAGGACTCCCGGACCTCCGATTCCAATTCCGTAAAAAGCTACACGTTTGGAAAATCACAACTCACCCAAATATAGATTCAATTACAGCTTTAACATAACTTATTCATCACAATTTTTCAGCACTCATCATCCCAATTAGGGTCAATTCAATGGCTTATTACTACCCATTACATGTTAACCCATAATACCCATTAAACGACGATAAACCCCCCTTACCTGAGTTAATCCGGCAATCCTTTAGCTTCAAGCTCTTCCTTCTTCAACCTTCTTCTCCTGCTCTTCCTCTTTGCCCTTTTCTCACTTTCTGTCACTTCTCTGGTTTTCACGTGAAAAACCCTTTTTACCAAATGGAACTCTTTATATATATTCCAACTTTATTATTCCAATAATAATAATTCCAAATAATATTCCAATAATAATCCAATTATTTAATTAAATTAATAAATATACTATTAACTTAAATTAAATAATTATCATATTTTCTCGGGGTGTTACAATTGCACATCAAACTTCAATTCAAGATTTCTCATCCAATACTCAACCAAATCAAAAACTACAAGTATCGTGATAATCTACACTGAAAGATCTACAAAAGCCATGTAATGATTGAAGCAATTAGTGAAATCGAATACTGACCTTTTGATGAGGCAGTTGATGATTCAGCTTGTTTCCACGTGTGAAAATGTGAAACAGATGATGCTTAAGGATGAGGATTCAGCTTGTTTCCACGTGTGAAAATGTGAAATAGATGATGCTTAAGGATGAGGAAGTTGAATGGAGTGATTAGGTTAGCTCGAAACAACACCAGTTGCAAGAATTTTCAAAACTCCATTGATGAGCAAGCTTCCAACAGTTGCAATTTGGCAAGGTTATGGCATGGATTTGATGAAACAGATCTTCAATAAGCCTTATAAAAGATGAATCCAAGGAGCACGAGCAAGATTGATGAAGAATTGTGATGAAATTGATGAAAAATGTTTGGAAAAAGTTTGAGAGAATTTGGTGAAAATGGAGGGAAATTCTGTTATGCCTTGAAGAATGTGAAGTGTGTTTATCATTTCTGCTATGATTAGTGTTATATACCAAGCTTAATCCACTTTCTTAATCACAATTAACAAAATTGGATTGGATTAGTATAATTGCATTTTCAAGTGAAATGTCCAAAATGCCTTTTCCACATTAGGCCAATATGACATCAAATGACAGTTGGAGCAAATCTAAAATGATGTATGTGATGTGTTGGAAAAGGTCTCATGTGCAAATTCCATGTAATACTCAAAATCACTATGCCACACCAAAAATGCAAATGAATTCACTCAAAAAATGCCATTTTGCTATGAGAGTTTTTGATGAAATGTGATTATGCATCATGAAAGATCATATGAAATGTGGTTTGCTCAAAGAAAAATCAACCAAATTGGCCATTCCATGTGAAAGTTATGCCACTTCGAATTTAGGCATTTTTGGAAAATGATTGGACCATAACTTGTCAACCATACATGGGAATTTCAAGTTCTTGGACTTTTTGGAAAGGTGAGAGCAAGATCTACAACTTTCATGTTGAACAAAATTTAATTTGAAGCATTTTTGGACATGTAATTTTGAGGTGAAAAACTTTCCATTTTTGGAAACTTCCATTACAAGTCACTTTCCATTTTTGGAAAGTTTTCTCCTGACTTTATTTTCTTCATTCTTGATGTTTGAAATGCCAAATGAAACTTGTTTCAACATGAATGAAGTGTATCCAACTCTCTCCCACCTCCAAATCCATCATTTCTGGCACAGTTGACCACAGTTGACTTTTCTGATTGCCAGATGAATTTGGTCAGGCATTGATCAAGTTGAGCCTCAATCTTCTGATGAAATGGCTCAAGGATGAAACCCTAGCTTCCATAAGCTCAATATAATCACATGATGATCCCCATATCCATTATAGACCCCATCTCCATGCCATGCCCTGATTGGCCCAATGCAGATGATTAGGGTTGACTAGTGGTCAAAACCCTAATCTCAAGGTATATGATCAATCACTTGAATCCCTTGGATGATAACAAGACCCTGATGATGATGATGTATCATTTCAACCAAGATCAAGCTCAATCTCCTTGAGAAACCATGAAACCCTAATTTGATACACCAACCCTCAGATGATTAGTGATCAGTTCAATGAAACCTTAGGGCTTGAATCTCAACCTCTTATCTTCTGACCAAGACTTGGAGGATGATTTGCTCAATGTAGCCATATGATATGCAATTATGCAATGCCTAATGACCTACAAATGAAATGCAATATGTTAAGCTAGTCCCAAGAGAGGAGGGCAAATTTTGAGGTGTTACAGCTGCCCCTATTCAATCCACTGTGAACCTGTCTATATGAATAGCCTCGGCTTTCAGATGATCAGGATGAAGAGTGATTGAATACCAAGAACAGACGAACAATTTGCACTCTGATGGGAAAATAATTAACAATGCCTGTCAGAATCGGCAAAGAAACAGTCTCGAAAGAAAAAAAAATCCGTCTGGAACGGAGAAAGTCGGCCTGATCACCGAAACAGAAATATATGGATAACTGGTGACACCAAGATAGCCACGGCCTGAGCGCCACCCGTCAGTCTGAATACTGAACACCGGAACATGAGAATATTGATGTCGGTCTAAATACCGGAAAATTAGCCTGAACGCCACTTTGGTCTGAACACCACTTTGGTCTGAGCACCCCTTCGGTCTGAATACCGGGAGATAGGCCTGAATGCCACAAGCTGCATCGATCTAATTGTCAGAAGCTTCTTCGATCTGAAAATCGGAAACTTGGCCTGAACGCCACCTCGGTCTGGATACCGCCTCGGTCTGAACACCGGAAAACTGGCCTGAATGCCATAAGTACTTCGACCTGATCGTCGGAAACTTCTTCGATCTGAAAATCGGAAACTGGCCTGAACGCCACTTCGGTCTGGATACCGCCTCGGTCTGAACACCGGAAAATTGGCCTGAATGCCATAAGTACTTCGACCTGATCGTCGGAAACTTCTTCGATCTGAAAATCGGAAACTGGCCTGAACGCCACTTCGGTCTGGACACCACTTCGGTCTGAACACTGGAAAATTGGCCTGTCTGTCAACATCGGCAAAAAGGAATAGTGACACATGTCGGGGATAACAAGCCCCGTGCCGGCTACTCTCTGCTCAACCCTATCCAACGAACACTTTGCGTCTAGCTGGGGATTATTCTTTCTTGTTTTTTCTTTGTTTGGACCCCGAAAATTTCTTGATTAACATTCCCATCTCTGCTTGACAGAAATTTTGATTCAAAATCACGATGCCAAACTCCTCAGAGTAACACCTTCACCTTTGGGCAAAACCACCTCTCAAACAAATACCACGGCTTGAGACTAGCGTATGCTTGCAATAATGATGCATGATCTTTTTTCCAGCGTAATGCTCCATAATTATGGAAATGCTACGCGATTTTATTATGCAATATGCTATGCTTATTTTATATGATGAATGCATAAAAAGTATCCCCCTCAAGGGACTCTTCTGGGGAGCTCGAGACACTTTGCTGAGGAACTCACCAACACTCTGATCTCTACCCTGTTGGGGAATAGCACTACTGCTGGGAAAAGGCAACCCTTGCTGGGGAAAAACCTCCTTTGCACCCGATCCGCTTGGGGATATTGCTGGGGATAAGAACCACCAACACTCTGTGGGGATTCAATTGTCTTTGACTTGCTGAGGATATAAACCCCGACTCTGCTTGGGAAACCACCACACACAGATACTTCCGCTGGGAAAACTGCAACCTTCAAGCCTGGCGACTGGGGAAGCATCGATCCGAAACCTGGTGGGGATAATCATCCTGACCCTGCTAGGGGAACCACAGACCTTGAATCTGCTAGGGAATTAGTCCTCACGACTCCGCTTGGGGAGATACATCCTGACTCATTTGGACCTTTTCTGCTCCATCATCTTGTAACCCCAACGACTCTGCACTTGACGAAGATCGAACTCCTGGGATCTATACAGACTTTTCAATTTCCAGACTTTGAAGAGTCTTCTTGATTAATTCAAAGGATCGTCGTACGTCCCGTCGTCTTTTCGTCATTCCTTCATTCATTCGTCCCTGATTGGACTCCGTGGGGATTTGTCTTGTCAAAAATCTTCCACATCACAACCTGCAAGTGAGTGAAAAATATCTAACAGCACCTACAAAAGAGATCGTTAGATAAAACCGTGCCCCAGGCGTGTCAAGATTTCAACACTTGGGTCACTCAACCTTCCAAATAAGATTTCAAGCGGTCAATCTTATAAACATGCACTGGAAGGGACCTGTATGTCTTAAAATGCAAAATTCTTTATCAAAAATATCTGGATGTTTTTGCAATCAAAGCGGTAATGAAAAACAAAAACAAAATTATTTGACTGAATATGCATTTTATTGATTGGAAAAGTGTGGCTCAAAGTGAGCGATACAAAGGAAGCAATTCCTGAAAAGAGGTAATTGCGCACAAAAGGAAAAATTTATCCTAATGGCCATGTGAAACCCGTGATCTCATCGAGTTCCAACTCGGTTACACCCCATATGTCCTCAGACTCTCCGTGCTTTCTACCTTCTGAACAAGACGATTCCGATCGATCCCTACCGGGTATTATCCACGTGCCTTAACTGAAGCGCAAACGATCATGCCAGACGCAGTTGTTCGTTTCAATCCCTCTTTTGCCTGGACCGCCCTTTCGGGTTTTCAGTCCACCGGGATACCCCTTTTTGCCCAAGTCGCCTTTTCAGGTTTTCGACTTGTCGGGTGTACATTTTTCATTTTATCCCTATTTTTTGCCCAAACCTTTTCTTTCTGTTTTTTGGTTCGCCGGGATGCCCATTTTTGCCTGGACTATTTCATTCTTTTCGTCCAGCGGGTCTCTTTATACGAAGTATTTTTTAACTGCGTCCGCATTCACAGGGGATGAAAAATCCTCACCATCCATGGTCGTTAACAACAAGGCTCCACCAGAGAAAACCTTCTGGACCACGAATGGACCTTCATAATTGGGTGTCAATTTTCCCTTTCGATCGTTTTGAGGAGGAAGGATCCTTTTCAGTACCATATCACCCACGTGATATACCCGAGGTCGCACCTTTCTGTCAAAAGCACGCTTCATCCGCTGCTGGTACTGTAACACCCTTCTAAAATACCCCAATAATTAATTAAAAACAACAAAATATGAATCAGAGTAGATATGCAATTTCAGGGTGTCACACTTGACACTTCACACCATTCACCAAAATAACTTGTCATGCTCATTTATTAATCAAAATAAAACATTGCACAATTCGCAGCGGATAGAAATCTAACAACATGCAAACCATGTAAGACATTACATGTAAAATTGTTCAACAACCAAAAATGAAAACAAAGTAAAACATCCCGTCCCGATGTTACATATACCAGAGCATGACCCACTAAGGAACTACACTAGACTCCAAGCACTAGCTTCTACACAATCACTGCTCGTTACCTGAAACATAGTTGTAAGGGTGAGTTCCTCAATCGATATAATAAGCATTATAAAATATCATGTAATGCTAAGTAAATTAACACATTCATCACCCTAATCATATCACACATTCAGCAACGGCAACATCAACTCATAATCATACTCAACACAAACACAAAACACACGTATAATATTGGAATACATCCATTCATATTATACGCCATACATACATTATAAAATGAGACTCCATGCATGCGGTACCGACTATTCGTGAACACATAGTTCAACCTCACCGATCAAACCCAGATACGGCTACCAAGCTCACTAGTCCCACTCATTTGAGACCTAGTGACTCACTCACTAATTCCTCACCATGGGAATTAGCTACCACCATAAAGGCTATGCTATGCACGCTAAATCACCTAGCATGCAAACATCAACGACAATCCCCAATGGACATATGCTCACACTCTAAGCCATAAACAGTCCATCCACCATTGCATACATAATAGATATATTCACAGCATTATGCATACCATCATACATCATCAGCATATTTATCACAAAATCATATCATGTCATGCCAAATAATAAATCACAGTATTAGCACACTCTACTAATACCTATACTGCTCAAAACAACGGGAAATGATCCCTACTATATCATACATCAGCTAAATTACATCACTCAGCTGAAACGACCAAAACTGCACAACAACAGCTCAGAAAAATCAAACTTCTGCCCATACACGTATGCCTCATGCCCATACGCGTATGGTACATTTCCTAGCCAAGCCCATACGCGTATCACTTCTCCCATACGCGTACCAACAGAGACAAAACTACGTTAGAACATCATCTTCTTCATTCATACGCGTATGGCCTCACCCCATACACGTACCGCTCACAGGCTACGTGTAAGTACACGCGTATGGCGCGTATCAACACCAGTCTCCTCTTCTCCAGGCCATCTCATACGCGTATGGCCTAGTGTCATACGCGTATGACCAGAAACCAAAACTCCAGATCTGCTATGGGTTCTTCTCTGCTACGAGATTTCTCAAATCCAACCTCCCACAGTCCAATTTTTACACAGCATTCGTTCATATTATCTAACACAGATCATACCCATTCAATTTCACAATTTCTAACCTTATTACATCTAATTCCTACGAATTTTCTTCAATTATAAACCCATATGTCATTCATCCATAAGTTCACAATTTGCAGCATTCATCATCCTAATTAGAGTCAATTCAATGGCTTATTACTACCCATTACATGTTAACCCATAATGCCCATTAAACAACGATAAACCCCCCTTACCTGAGTTAATCCGGCAAATCCTTTAACTTCAAGCTTTTCCTTTTTGCCATTTTTTTCCACTTTTTAGTCGCTTCTCTATTTTCACGTGTAAAAACCTTTTTACTAAATGGGACTCTTTACTGATTCCAAAAATCGTTCCAATTCCAACTTTATTATTCCAATAATAATAATCCAATAATATTCCAATTATTTAATTAAATTAATAAATATACTAATAATAATATATATGAATGGTTTATCTTTTATTTTGAAAAATAATACCCTCTCATTCATATTATCATCATAATATACTATTAAACTTAAATTAAATAATTATCATATTTTATCGGGGTGTTACAGGTACAACTGCCCATGACAGATGGCTGCTAGCCTCTTTTCCTCAATTAGGCTCAACTCTTCGTACCGGGTCCTTACCCATTCAGCCTCTTGCAACTTTACGTCCATCAGGACTCTCAAAGAGGGAATCTGAACCTCAATCGACAACACCGCTTCCATTCCATACACCAAAGAGAAAGGAGTTGCCCCAGTAGGTGCACCGAGGTTCAATACCCAGGATACAAACTTCATTCTTGCCACGTTGTTGGTGCCTTCAAATGCTAGTCAGGCAGCACAAGGAATGTGGGATCTCTTCGGTGCACCCAGAACGGCACCAACTCCGCTTCCATTCATGTTAATGGCCCCATCAGACATCAGAATCCGTTTGGATTCAGGGTTAGGCCCCTCCTCCGGGATCGGTCACTCTCAATCTTTCGATTTGAGTACCTCGAGATGTCCTCATCAGGGAACTCAAACTTCCTCGGTTGATAATCCTCAACAGGTTGTTGGGCGAGGTAATCAGACAATACACTCCCCTCGATTGCTTTCTGAGAGATGTACTGAATATCGTATTCAATCAAAATCATTTGCCCTCTTGCAACCCGTCCGGTCACTGCTGGCTCCTTCAAAAATCTACCTGATCAGATCCATCTCGAAATCCATAAAGTGGTATGAACCAGCATATACTGTCTCAGTCGGCGAGCAGCCTATGCCAAAGTACATCAAGTTTTCTCGAACAGTGAATGTATTATTTCACAGTCGGTAAACTTTTTGCTAAGGTAAATTGCATGCTCTTTTCGACAAGACTCGTCATGCTGCCCCAGTACACACCTCATAGACCCCTCGAGGGCTGTCAAGTACCAGATTAACAGTTTCTTTCCATAGGGAGGCAACAGAATCGGAGGTTCCTGCAACTTATTCTTTTATTTTTCAATGCCCCTTGGCAATCATTATTTCACCTGACCGTTTGATCTTTTTTCTTGAATGGGTTCCCACGTGGCTGTTAGATGAGATGTGAACCATGACATGTAGCTCAATCTACCTAAGAAACCACGAACCTCTTTTTCTTTGTTCTCGGTTCAGGCACTTCTCCTTTTTTTTTCTTTTTTTTTTCTTTTTTGCAGGATCAACCTCGATTCCTCTCTTACAATGAACCCCAACAACTCACCGGATCGCACTCTGATAGTGCACTTACTTGAATTCAACCTCAGTTTGAACTATCTCCACTGGTCAAATGACTTAGCCATATCTACCAGATGCCCCTCTTCTGTTTTGGGACTTTGCTATCATGTCATTCTCATAGCATTCAATTTCATAATGAATCATATCATGAAACAAAGTCACCATGGCTCTCTGATACAGGCACTGGCGTTCTGCTTCTCCAGAGGACAGTCTTCTCTCCAGGGTAGCTTGGGCACAACGACACCGATATTCGATCCTGGCGTATCCTGACACGACCAGGCGAAGGTGGCTCTTTCAACAGGGCTACCACTCTGCTCTCGACTTGCCCCTGAAACGGCCCCAATTTCACTTCCCTTCTGACCTCGGCGGTGCTTGGAATAACAATCTTAATCCGCTCCTCATGCGGCTGAATCACCTTCTCCTTTTGTTTTAACAACCTGGCTAATTCCAGCAAATCACAATCTTCTTCACCTTCTTCTTCGGCATGATAGATCGGATTGTCGAAGTCATACAGAGGTGTAACCAAATCGTTATCAATGAGATCCGGAGAATTATTTTTTCGATGTCGGAACGAGACAAATCAAAAGGGGAAAAATGAAAATAAACATTGCCATTTTTATTTGTTTTTAAACTGCAAAAATAAATGAAAAACAGGGAACACCGCTTTTAATTGAAAAACATCCATTTATTAATGATGCAAAATGTTGCAAAATGAAACATGAGGTGGCCCTTACAATGAACCATTACGTGTCGGGCAACACATATGGCTTTCATGCAAATAAAACTGAAAACAAGAAACATTACTCCTCAGGATGAGTGACAGTGCTGATCTTTTTAAGCCTTCCAGTTCCCTGCCACGCACGATTTTATCCACGATTCCAGTTCGCGGTCACTATCAATCTCTTCACCCACTGTATAGGTGTGATCCGAATCTAGCATTCCGGCACTGACAAAGGTGACCGACGGACGACGTCCTCTATTCTGTCTAGACGACCTTTGATCTGGCTGATAGCCAATCCCAAACATGTCTGCCTTTACCACAATGCCTATGATTTTTCCCCAGCCTGGGATCCCTCCATTTCTCACCACCTCCAGGGCCTGTTTGTAAGAAGTAATGAACGGTTTTTTCTCTTTCTCAGCAATAATGGCCTTCTCCATCATGACAGCTTCAACTGCCTGACATGGTGTTTCAAATTGTTCACCATCCATTTCCACCTCCTTCATCTTCTGGGTCATATCCTCCATCAGTACACACCCCTCTGTGGCAACGGCCGCACAACAAGTATCAACACTAGAGAAAGCTCCCTCCTTCCTCAGCGGTTTTGAGACCACAGGCCCTGGAGCTTTTAACTGATCCCCATTCGTCAACCCAATCGTCTTCTTATCCTCAGAAATTGCATTCATCCCCATCTGACCATACGCGGGCATGTGATTAGCCTTAACATTTGGAAATTATGCAAAATTAATGGCCTTGGAATCCACCAGGTCTTGTACAGTATGCTTAAAAGCTCTACAACCCTCAATGTTATGCCCAGACGCACCAGAATGGAATTCACACTTGGCATTCTCATCATAATTAGGTGGCCTCTGATCCGGTCTCAATGGAGCTAATGTCCTCAATTGTACCATTCCGAGATCTTTCAACTTCTTCAATAGAAGAGCATACGGCATGGGTGGCCTATCAAATTGACGATCTACCCCCTTTCCTCTTACCTGGTTCCCAGCTCTCTGTACTCCCTGTTGAGTTGACGGATGTCTCTATGGTGCAGGTGAATTACCAACAGGAATGGTTGCAGTGACAGCATAAGGGTGATAGCGCTCCTTACCGCGTTCTTTCTTTGCTGGCACACCATTTGACTCAACCTCCTTCTTAAGCTGACCACTGTTAGGGGGTTTCTTTGTTATAGTGACTGAGGGATTTGTTACTTCGGATGACGGAGTCTTTCTCAGAACTTGCTCCACCATTAGCCACTTCTCGATCTTTTCCAATCTCTCGGCCATGGCTTTCTGCCCCAGGGCGAGCCCTTGCACAACACTGAACAAATCCCTCACCATCTCTTTCAGCTCGAGGATGTCGGCGTTGGGCGGATTCATCATTCCTGTGTCAATCAAACAGGTTAGAAACTGACACCTGCAAAACAAGAAGACAAGTTATTATGATCATGCATGAATGCAGTGTCCATCCACATGAGGGACACCTTGTCTCTTGATCCTGGCTTCATCGAGACAGATAATAATCCGGCAACAATATTCTGACATTCAACATTTGATTCCCTCATACAGATCAGAGATATATGATTTAGCAAAATACCCCCAACCATGTGTGTGCTTGTGTGAGTGCATATGGTAAAGCAAATAAAGCTTGAAGATCAATCACTGAATGAAAATCACCATCACATAACAAAATGCACAATAAGTGCCATAGTCATACATCAAATCAGATACCAATTCTCCAAAATTAATAAGGAACTACAAGTAAATGAATTCCATCAACAGGCCTGACGGTAATCCACAAATAAGAAAGGCTAGCCTGATGAGGGTCCCACAGAAGGCCTTACATCATCAACCATCTTCGCAAACTCTGCGGCGAACCTGAGCTCGGTGTTCTCCTGCTGTAATCTCCCCACCTCTTTCTGGTGAATCTTCATCTGCCTAAAGTAATGATCTCTCTCAGCCATGTAATGATCCCTCTCAGCGATGATCTTTGCTTTCTCCACTTCCCACTCTGCAGCAAGGATTCTGGCTCTATCGTCTCGTTGGGTCTTCACAAGGATCTGCCTCCTCTTCTGATCTTCAATGACTTCTGAAGCTCTAGCCAATCTCTCTTTGGTGACGCCATGCTCCTTTGTTGAAGATGCCAAAGCCTGACTGACCTTCCCATAGTAGGCAGTATCCATCTCAAAGCGCTTTGCCTCCAATGCATGTCGCTTGTCTTGATCTTCCATCTTCACTCTAATCTCCTGATTAACCGTCTGAATACGAGCAACACTCATCTCCAATTCCGCTTTCTCTGCAAGCAACTGATCTCTGGCTCTCTTCATCTCGAGGAATTCTTCCATACTGACAGAAGAACGCGGACCCTCAATCATAGGACACCCAGGATCACCTCCCGGAAATGGTAGACGTGTGATCTCGATCCTCTTCCGAAGCCAATCATCGAATAGAGGAAAATACCGGCTATTGACCTTGCCATAAGGAACCTTACCCTTTCGCTGAATGTCACGCCACTCATCCAATACTTGCCTCAGCTTGGCCTGATTTCCCTCAATTGGGAAGTAAAAGGACTCCTGAATCTCTCGCTCGAGAGGAGGACCCTCTACAGCAAACCCCATCTGTCTCCTGAGAAGCGTCGGGTTGTAATTGACGCAACCCTGAACTCCTACAAGAGGCACATTGGGAAGACTCCCGCAACTGTATACGAAATCCCGTCCAGCCATACCGTTATGAGTCCATGCTATATCATCAGCCCGCAAACCCATCAATCTGAATGACCACTTGACAGTCGAATCGAGATGAGCAAAAGCACCTCGGGAAGGCAAATACCCCATAAACCACCTGAATAGTAACTGGGCACAACACCGGATCAAACCCCCACGTCGCTTCTCGTTCCTGTTATGGACCGAGTAATAGACGTCTCCGATCAGAGTAGGAATAGGGTTCCTCTGCATGAACAATCTGACAGCACTATGGTCCACAAAGCTCTTCTGATTAGGAAACAGGATGATCCCATAAATGCTCACAGCAATCAAAGCACAGACCGTCTTCCAATTACCCACGGCAGCATACTCCTTGGCTTTAGCTTCCAAGAAACTCAAGTGAAAACCTGGTAATTTCCCCTTTTCCTTCAAACCCTCCTTGACCATCTCCGGACTCAAATAAAGAGCACGGGAAATCCCAAGGATGTCAGGCTCCACCCTAGTAGCATGGAAAGGAATCTGATCACGGATCTGCATACCCAGGATGCTAGCATAATCCTCCATCAGAGGCCCCAACAAATAATCTGGAAACACGAAACATCTCAGCCCCGGGTCATAGAACTGGAGAAGAGTATGAATGGCGCTTCTGTCGCTATCAGTGAGTCTGAAAACCATCTTCAGAATACCACCGTATGACTCTCTGAACATCCCCACATGGTCGGGCGTAATCAATGCTATCATATCTCTCAACTCGTCAATCTCTGGGTTGAAGAAACTGTAGGCAACATCATGCTTCAAACCGGTCCTCATGTTTGAGCAGAAAGTCTCTCAACCAGGATATGACACCCCGAGAGTATAGGTTGTTTCATTCTTAGGATATGTTAGACAGACTTGGGAAAGTTTTGATAATATCGGTATCGTCCTAACACCCCAAACTCCCTAAGTATGCGACATCGATTTGAATAACTATTATGCCGAGACCTTGAATTCTAAGTTTTTGAAGTAGCCTCTTGAGTAGTTTATACTAGCAGTCAACATCATCCTTATATGCACACACTAAGTAATGAACTGATGCAAATATGTGTATGATCTTTAAAAAAATATTTTTTAAATCATGAATAATTTTTTAGAAAAAGCGAATGAAAGGATAAGTTCCCTGTAAATTAGGTGGTCCTTACCTTGCCATTTAACCCAACGGATCGAACACTTGAAATTCAAAATAAAAAGAAAAGAAAAAGTGCGAAAAATAGACAATGAGATCATTAGACACTAACAGGTTCAGTTACCATATGCGTGCGGGGATAACAGGCTTAATGTGATTGTGCTCGAATGAAAAAGAGGTGAAAAAGAACAAAGAGTGTATGTCGAGTTTTAATGGCCCGATTCGGATTGGTTTTGCATAGGGGAGTTTTTGTCCGTGAAATGCGTATATGTGTCATTACTCATTACGATATCCTTATTGTCAATATCTAATACCTATCTATTTGGAACTAGCCAGCCTCTTACTTGGTAGAGTTTTGTCGTGCCTATGTCTCAGACGTTGTACTTAATCATTTTCATTTATGTTGGGTTATTGCTTGAGGACAAACAACGGTCTAAGTGTGGGGGAGTTTGATAACGATAAATTGTATCATGTTTTTAGGCTTATGTCGCATGTCATTCGTACTTATTTTAATATATTTTATCACCTTTTAGTTTGTTTTTATTTGTTTTGCAGTTGTCAGCTAGTTTCAGTGCGGATTCAAAAGCAAACCGAAAAAGGAGCAAAAGAGCATCAAAAGAACAAGACTTTGCCCATTCTGCTGATATGGCGTTCTCCATTTGCATATGGCGTTCACCATTTTCCAGGCACGCCACATCATTTAATGACCAAGGCAATGGCGTTTGCCATTTCCCTAATGGTGTTCGCCATTATTGTGCAGTGACAAATTTCTGTGTGGGAGCAGTTTATCAACTATTTTTCCCATTTCTTTTCCCTCCATTTTGTATGCATGACCAGAGGAAGTTAGAGGGGTGCAGATCTCTATAAATAGGACTCATCTGGGTATTACATCGGGGGTGAAGTTGTGCGGAAGCGCTGCCGAATTGCATTTTAGTATTAAGCATAAATTTACCTGTAAAAATGACAATAACTCACATCGAGGGATTGTCACAGTTGTTTTCTTTTTATTTGTATTATACTCTTGGATCAAGAACAAGTCTGCCGGCATTTTCGTTTCAATTCAAAGTCTTCATTTCTTTAATTTAAGTTTTTTACCATTTTATTATTTATGCTTGTTATTGTCGTTACTATATTATATGATATGTTAGTTTTAAGTATAATTGCTTTGATCATGTTATTTCTAATTATAATTATGTCTTGCTAAATTTGTCTGAGTCCGGTGTATGAGGACCGTCGTTACGGATGGGACTCGGTAGAAAATTATAGGTGCGCTATTATGATTATATGTTGGTTTGATTTTAGTTTCCAATTGCATGTTATTCCTTTGACACGAGAGTGAAAAGCATACTAAGGTTCAAGCCGATAGCGCGAGAGTGTGAGGAAGGAATCAGATAGTGGAAACTAGGCATCGATCCTAAAAATAGCGAGAGCGCTTTGGGCATCATTTAAGATCTCATTGGTTTTCAAAATATGTTTTCTAATTGAAACGGGCGAGCAAGAGCAAAATCATGTGGTTAGGAGGTGTGGTTTTAGTCAATAGCGTGAGAGTGTGAGACAGAGTCTTTAAATCAATATTTTCTACATAACTTAATTTAATGTAAATAGCACCCGAATTCTACAAAGTCCCTTAGGAACACAGAATCCATATTCCGACCTCGTTTTATCATCATTTTCAAACCTTTAGCAATTAGCATTTATATTTTTGTCCTTATCCTTTTAAACTTTAGCCTTATCTTTGCACTGCAACGATAGATAACATTAGTTTGATTATTAGTCTCTATGGGATTGATAATCTTTTAAAACTACGCGATAGACAGTATACTTGCAGATATTATCCGACGGACACGTTAGTCGCAATCATGTACAATAAAATCTGCCACTATTTGGCCTTTCATAACTCTCAAAGGCATGTATGTTAAAGAAAATCCAGTTAATGTTAGCGCTCATTTCCCAATTCGACTATGTGGAATGGGTTTATATAACATATATTTAATAACATCACAATGGAACGAAACATAAACATCAACTGGTTTTATATATTTCTTTAATTTCATACATGAGAAGTACAAGCATAGGCAAAGTTTTTCAATCATATTGTACCTAGTTTCAGCATCTATTAAAATTCGACTGAGGCAATAGATGGGTCTTTCGACACCACTATCATCCTCTTGTGCTAACATACTTCCTATGGCCGTATCCGACGCAACAATTTACAACCTCATATTCTTATTCCTACTAGGCGGCAATAAAATGGGAGGCTCTGTGAGGTACTCTTTGATGGCGTCGAAAACCTCTTGTTGCTCTCGTCCCTAGTGAAAATCACTTTCCTTCTCGATCTTGAGTAGTGGCGAAAAAACCTTCATCTTGCCACTTAGGTTTGATATAAATCTTCTCAAGAAGTTTATCTTCCCCAACAAAGACTGGAGCTACTTCTTTGTTGACGGAGGCTTGATGTCGCATCCGCGAAAAACAACCGGCGAGCTAAAACAAAAACAACACAGAGCCGCCACCGTGCGTTATTTATCCCAAAAGAGGGAAAGGAAACGCTCAGAGTAAACCTGGAAAAAGCATGGTCTCGCGACCAGAGAGAAAGGGTACGGGAGTCGGTTACGCAAGGGGAAGGTATTAGCACCCCTCACGTCCGTCGTACTCGACGGGATCCACGCTCAAAAGAAAGAAAAGGTTGCTAAAACAAACATCACACACACACACCGAAGACAACACAGGTGGGGAAAGAGAGGAGAGGGCTCGCTAGGATATCGCATCCTATGCCTACGTATCTCGTCTGGAACGAGAATCAGAGCTACCGTAGTTCGGCTCACGCACGCCGAAACAAGACACACACAAACACAGGCAAACCTGGAACCCGAACGCCAATCGCTGGACTTACATCAGCTTCCAAACCAAACAAACATAATCAGGATACGGACAGCCAATCACTGGGCTTACATCCATATCCTGACACACAAGAGGGTTAACAAGCAAACACACAAAAAGAAAAAAAAAAGGTGCCCGGAGAGACCTCGCACGGTCTCCTGCCTACGTACCTCATCTGGTATGAGGATCAGGGCGACGTAGTTCCCCTGAAAGGGAAAGAAATTCTAGCCAGAAACCAAGGGGAGACACACTACTAGGGAGCTGTACTCGAGCCTAGTGTTATCATGCATCATTGCCCTATGTTATGGTTTCTATCCTAACCTGCTCAACAGCAAGCTAATCCTAACCAGGAAAAGCAAACACACATGCTTAATCAAAATGAAGCAAACATTCACATAGCACACACTATATCCAGTCAAGTGAGGCTCAAACAAGGGTGGACTGCCGAGGCAAGTCAACTGTACAGGGGTAGTGTTCGCTCTTAACCCTGACATTGAGAGTCAGGGTGAAGTAGATGAAAGGTGAGTGAAGATTAGACTTCACAGCTCTTATCCCTGGCCAGGGAGAGCTTTAGACAAAGGAGCGTGGGTCCAGAATGGAGGAACCCTTCTACACTCAAGACTCAGACTCGACTGTACAAATGTACATGATCTTGGGTTAATGTCCCAATGCATCAACACAGTGGTGTGAGCAGAGGGACGACTCAACAGAATATCGGGGGGTGGATTGCACATCCCTTGGGTTCCGCCAATTGCCTCATAGAGGTCTTTACCTGCTTGGGGACAAAGTTAAACAATCACAAACATCGCCTCTTAAGGAGGACTTCAGACAGTTGCCTGGCCAAGTAACAGGTCAGGTCTTCCAGACTACATGGAGACAAGAGAGTCTACCTCAACTGGTTTATACAACCAAGCAGCAACACAGCAAGTTCTTAAAGAACTAAAGCGACTATGGTACCTGGAATCAATCAAGCACAGTCAGTATACCAATCACACAGTCAAAACAGACAAGTTAAGAATCAACAGTCAATGTATAATCAGACAATGCAATGTGCAAAGCACAATCAACCCAAGTGAGCCAAGCATCCTACAAAATAAACCAAGTTAGTTTACAACAAGCAACCAAACTCAATTTAATCAACTTGCATTTTTCTCCTTAAAGCATTTGCATCTCGACCTGAAACACAATTCAAAAGTGAGAAACAAGACCACTAGGACAAGCCTAGGGTCCAAAGGAGATGAAAAATCCAAAACAGCAAGTGAAAACTAATCAAAACCAAGATTTATCAAGCAAAAATAGAATCCAATTGGTCTCACACCAAAACTATGCACCAAATTTATTTCACATACAAATTAAGTTCAAGTGTGCAATTGTGAACCACATATGAGCAAACAGAATGGTCACAATCAAACAAATACCAGAATAGCTCAATAAATTCCACAAAAATTCCAGCTTAAACAGAACACATTCAATGAGTAGCATATCAATTTTCAGCTCATTTGGATCAATGGAAGTATGGAAATTAAATTCATAAAGTTCAGACAAGTCCAATCAATAACCAGAATTTCACAAAGCAAATACAAACATGTGTCACAAAAAATCACCAAATGACCAAACAGAGAGAAAAATTCCAATCAATTAGGAAATGCGATCAATAAATCCAGAAAAATTCTGAAGTGTTCTCAACATACCAATGCTCAATCATGCAAAAATTTGGCTCAATCCAATGTTCAAAATCACATCAAAAAAAATCATGAAATTCACAATGCTTGGTGTGACACAAATTGTAACACCTCTATTCAAAAATTCATATCTCATCAACCAGGTATCCAAAAATTACAAACTACACATCAAAATCACCATCAAAGAGTCCAGAATAAGCACAAAAAATTTCATCAATTTCTTTGGAAGCATCATCATTTCATGAGTGATATGGCATGGCATGTACAAAATGAACATATTCAATCAAACCCTAGGCATTTTTAATTTTCACACATGCACAAAAATCACAAAAATCACCATTAAAAACTACACATTACAAGGAGAATCATGCAAAAAATCTCACAAAATTTGGACTATTTTTGAATTAGTTATGAATTTCCTAAGATCATGGATGAAAAATGAAATGGAAATGAAAAAGAAATAAGAAATAAAACAAATAATATGTGATAATGGCACAGTTGTAATTTGGAGCAACACAACCAAAACGACGTCGTGCTCATTTATTTGTTGGCACGCGCTCATTGGAAGTTGGTGGCGGGAAACAGTAATTCAAACAAGGAAATGAAACAAATGGATCAAACACAGCCTGGCCTTCGTTCTTGAGCGAGAACATTTCCAGAAAATCCAGAAAATCACGATGAACATTTCTTCACCAAAACAGACAAATCATACATCAAAATCACCAGTGAATCACGTACATCATGGATATGCAAGTAGTTTTTTTCTAATTCTAAACCTATCAACGGGATCGATCGAATAAAGGATTGCACATCAAACTTCAATTCAAGATTTCTCATCCAATACTCAACCAAATCAAAAACTACAAGTATCGTGATAATCTACACTGAAAGATCTACAAAAGCCATGTAATGATTGAAGCAATTAGTGAAATCGAATACTGACCTTTTGATGAGGCAAATGATGATTCAGCTTGTTTCCACGTGTGAAAATGTGAAACAGATGATGCTTAAGGATGAGGAAGTTGAATGGAGTGATTAGGTTAGCTCGAAACAGCACCAGTTGCAAGAATCTTCAAAACTCCATTGATGAGCAAGCTTCCAACAGTTGCAATTTGGCAAGGTTATGGCATGGATTTGATGAAACAGATCTTCAAAAAGCCTTATAGAAGATGAATCCAAGGAGCACGAGCAAGATTGATGAAGAATTGTGATGAAATTGATGAAAAATGTTTGGAAAAAGTTTGAGAGAATTTGGTGAAAATGGAGGGAAATTCTGTTATGCCTTGAAGAATGTGAAGTGTGTTTATCATTTCTGTTATGATTAGTGTTATATACCAAGCTTAATCCACTTTCTTAATCACAATTAACAAAATTGGATTGGATTAGTATAATTGCATTTTCAAGTGAAATGTCCAAAATGCCTTTTCCACATTAGGCCAATATGACATCAAATGACAGTTGGAGCAAATCTAAAATGATGTATGTGATGTGTTGGAAAAGGTCTCATGTGCAAATTCCATGTAATACTCAAAATCACTATGCCACACCAAAAATGCAAATGAATTCACTCAAAAAATGCCATTTTGCTATGAGAGTTTTTGATGAAATGTGATTATGCATCATGAAAGATCATATGAAATGTGGTTTGCTCAAAGAAAAATCAACCAAATTGGCCATTCCATGTGAAAGTTATGCCACTTCGAATTTAGGCATTTTTGGAAAATGATTGGACCATAACTTGTCAACCATACATGGGAATTTCAAGTTCTTGGACTTTTTGGAAAGGTGAGAGCAATATCTACAACTTTCATGTTGAACAAAATTTCATTTGAAGCATTTTTGGACATGTAATTTTGAGGTGAAAAACTTTCCATTTTTGGAAACTTCCATTACAAGTCACTTTCCATTTTTGGAAAGTTTTCTCCTGACTTTATTTTCTTCATTCTTGATGTTTGAAATGCCAAATGAAACTTGTTTCAACATGAATGAAGTGTATCCAACTCTCTCCCACCTCCAAATCCATCATTTCTGGCACAGTTGACCACAGTTGACTTTTCTAATTGCCAGATGAATTTGGTCAGGCATTGATCAAGTTGAGCCTCAATCTTCTGATGAAATGGATCAAGGATGAAACCCTAGCTTCCATAAGCTCAATATAATCACATGATGATCCCCATATCCATTATAGACCCCATCTCCATGCCATGCCCTGATTGGCCCAATGCAGATGATTAGGGTTGACCAGTGGTCAAAACCCTAATCTCAAGGTATATGATCAATCACTTGAATCCCTTGGATGATAACAAGACCCTGATGATGATGATGTATCATTTCAACCAAGATCAAGCTCAATCTCCTTGAGAAACCATGAAACCCTAATTTGATACACCAACCCTCAGATGATTAGTGATCAGTTCAATGAAACCTTAGGGCTTGAATCTCAACCTCTTATCTTCTGACCAAGACTTGGAGGATGATTTGCTCAATGTAGCCATATGATATGCAATTATGCAATGCCTAATGACCTACAAATGAAATGCAATATGTTAAGCTAGTCCCAAGAGAGGAGGGCAAATTTTGAGGTGTTACACTTGAGATCCAAAATTGCTTTTGTTTTGTTTTAGTTGATCTCGATGCCTTTTTTGTGCAACATGAAGCCTAAGAAGTCCCTAGTAAAAATGACTTTCCTTCTTGATCTTTAGTTGTGGCAAAAAAAAATTCGTCTTACCACTTAGATTTGATATAAATCTTCTCAAGAAGTTTATCTTCCCTAACAAAGACTGAAGTTGCTTCTTTGTCGACGGAGAATTGAGATCCAAAATTGCTTTTGTTTTGTTTTGGTTGATCTTGATGCCTTTTTTGTGCACCACAAAACCTAAAAAGTCTTCTGCATGTACACCAAAAGCATATTTTAATGGATTCATTCTTAATCCATATTTTCTCATCCTCTTAAATGAGCGTCAAAGATGATCCAAATGATCATTTTCAAATGAAGATTTTATCACAATATCATCAATGTACACCTACATAAAGTTTTCAATAAAATAATGGAATATGGCATTCATGGCTCTTTGATAGGTTGCTCCGGTGTTTTTTAAACCAAACGGCGTCACAACCCATTCGTATGTTCCCAAAGCTCCAAGACATCGAAACACCGTGTTGGGAACATCATCTTCTGCTATGAGAATCTGATTATAGCTAGAATAACCATCAAGCATACTCAAGTATTCAAAACCTGCGGCTGAATCGACTAGCATTTCTGCCACAAGCATCGAATACTCATCTTTTGGAGTAGCATTATTTAAGTCTCTAAAATCTATACAAACTCTAAGTGTTCCATTCTTCTTGATAACATGTACTATGTTGGCTAACCATTCGACATATCTTGCAGTTCTAATGAATCGGCTTTTGAGCAGTCTTTCGATCTCCTGCTTAATATTCATTGTGATTTCTGGAGAAAACGTCGAGAATGTTGCTTTATTGGCCTTTTTCCTGGTTGAATAGGTAATCAATGTTCCACTACGCTTCGATTTAGGCTAGGCATTTCGCCATAGTCCCAGGAAAAACAGTCTATGTATTCTTTCAATACTTCAATCAATTAAACCTCCATCTTTGACCCAACTTTAATGCTTATATAAGTTGGCCTTTTTGTGACCCATCTCCTAGATCTATCTCTTCGAGTGGGTCTTGAGCTTGCATTCTCTACAACCCATTCAATGGGTTTTTCTCAAACCCCAAAGGCTCATTTTCATAAATGCAATCTAGCCTTCGACTTTCTGAAGCTGTCGTTTGTCCTTGTCGGCCATCTTCGTATTCTTCAACATTGGCCTCGATAGCCAAGTTTTGCAGTTTCTCAACTTCTAGTGCCAATTTTATTTTGTTCTCGGCTAAATAGGCCGAAATTCGAGTCAAACTTTCTGACTCAGCAGTCATCTTCACCGATTGCAGACCACCCCGTAGGTGGAATTACCATTTCAGGTTCCATTTCCTCTTCAGAATCCCAGATAAATCCATAATCAGGATCAAGATTCAGGATACAACCTTTATTGACTAAAGTGTAAGATCCTGGTTCGTCATCACAAGGCGCGATGTTCGCCAAATGCTGGTCGAAAGATTTCTTCGCACCTTTAGCCTCATCTATCTTGTAATAACTCTGATTGACTTCGATATTCTCAACAATGCCATCTTTCCTCCAGATAATTAACCTTTGGTGTACAATTGATGGCACTACCCCTATTTCATGGATCCATTCTCGTCCTAAGAGTAGGTTGAAATTCGCTCTGGAGTTTATAACCATGAAAAACGTCGATCGTGTGGTTGTACCAACAGCTAGCTTAACTTGGATAACCCCAAGAATATTACTGGTTTTTCCCTCATAGTTGGATAAAACCATATTGTATTGTCGGAGATCAGCATCACATTTCCCCATTTTCTTATACAAAGTATGAGGCATCAAGTTGACAATTGCTCCTCCATCTACGGACACTTTATTCACTGTTACTTCGTCGGCCTTTTCCCTTAGGAACAATGGTTTCAAATGATACATCATTCATGGATTAGGCCTTTCAAACATAGATTTTTGTTCCTCCACAACACCACTGTTCATAACATGGTAGCATAATGGTTTGCCTTCAGCAGTTTCACCTGGAATGAAATCCTCATCCGCTTCGGAGACTTCCGACACCATATCATATTCTGCAGGCAATACTGACATGATATCGCAGTTGATGGCAAAATTTTCACCATAAGCATCGTCATTATATCATCGTACATATCATCATCGAGTGGTGGATTATACTATTCATCATACTGGGGAGAATACTCAAGTTCTTCCTCATCCTACTGAGGAGAATATTCAGTTCCTCCTCATTTGACTAAAGTGTGTTCTCAGGTTCTTTCTTATTCTCGACCAGAGATGTGTATTTCATGCTTTGGGATGATATTATCCCTTTTCTTCCTGAAGGGTCAACAGTCATGGCCATTGTCCGGTTTGCCATGATTTTTCCTTTTTCCATCCACACTCCTTTTGGATGTTGTCTTTTCTGTCCAGAGGTTTTGACAGGCTTCATCTGTAAAGTCAAAACCTCTTTTCCAGCTTTCTTGTTTCTCTAGTAACGCCTCAATTACGTTATGGTCATAGGATTTTTCCCTTTGTAATTAGGGGAAACCACATAACCTTTGGGTTTGACCTTTTTCTCTTGAGTCTTTGCTTCTTTCTCCAGATCAAGCACTCTCCAATTTGGTCTTTTGCCCCCCTTCTGATTCACAAGTTCCACCCACTTCTCTTGTGGGATATCCGACGGAGGAAGAAAGGTCTTTGGTCGAGGCTGCTGGAAATTCCTTATGTATTTTTTATTTCAACGTGGTTCTCCATGTTTGTTGAACACAAATCTTGGGATGATATGTTTCTCTTCTTTCTGTGCCTTCTTTTTGTCAGCTTCAAACTTTTCAACGGCTTTCTCATCGAACACATTGTTCCACCTTGGACATAGTACCGCCTTCGACCCATTCACTCTGCATTCTCCTGGAAATCAGTCAGGTCCTCACCAGATTGAGGATAAACTACCTCTGGTTCATCTTCAGTTCTCTTGTCGAAACCATCAGTAGTTTCAACCATCATACACTCAAAAGATTCAGCAACCATAGACTCAATGGGACCATCAGTAGTCTCCATCATGATGCATTCGAAAGGTTTGGAGTATAAAGCTTCTTTGACCTTCAAAGGATCTGAGTCTACTTGTATCTTTAGCCTTTCGCCAAATTGAAGTCTTCCTTCTTTCAAAGCTTTCTGCACCAAATTCCTGAAAAGAACATATTGAGATGTTTTATGACTAAGAAAGTTAATGAAACTTACAGAATCCCCTTTTCTTTTTCTGCTTTAAAGGGGATCCTTTAAACCCTGAGGAATAATAATTTGACCATCTTTAACTAACAAATCAAATATCTCGTCACATTTAGACACATCAAAAGTGTAAGTTTTAGCAACGTATTTATCTGCTTTCTCTTTTCGGTGGGACTTTTCCCATGTAATGGTTTCAACAATTTACACGTGTAAGGAGGTCCTGGCTTGAGCTCTGCCACGTCGACCTCACTTTCGTCGACAAGCTCTTCATCGTCAGAAGAGTATTCATCAACTGCTATATAAGATATTTTCTCTTTCTTATGGTATCTACCAGTTTTGGTTTTTTTGAATTTCAAGCGTTCGATCTGTCGAACTCTATCAGCTAATTGTGCCATATTCCTAAGATATTGTGTGTCTAACTTCTTCCTGATAGAATAGTCTAGACCACTTGCAGTTATTTCGACTAATTTGTGCTTAGGGACTTGAGTAAAGCATATAGCTTTTAAAAGTCTAAACCTATTGAGATATTGATCGAGTGACTCAACAATCTTTCGTTTGACGTTGGCCAGTTCTTTCAAACTTATTTTCGACTGTCCCATGTAGGAACAACCTTTTTAATTGCTTCCATGTATGGACGGATTGCGGAGGTAGCGTCGTAAGCCAAGTGAACGCATTTTTTGTGAGAGAACTTGGGAAATATTTCAATTTCAAGTCCTCATTGTTTTCTATGTCACCACGTTCGATTTGATATCTGACAACATGTTCGACGGTGGACTCTTTAGTGTCTCCGGCGAACTTGGTGAACTTTGGAACCTTCCATCCCCTAGGTAATTCTGTTTGTAAAACAAAATCTAGTAGGATAGACGAATACGTTGGCCTTTGAAGGCCTGAGTTTATCTCATTTTGAACTATGATTCATTCGACAATAGCCTCTAAATTTTGCTCCTCAGCCATTGCCTCTTGTCGAACCTGCCAGACCACATGGTCGGGATCTTGATTTCTATTGACTAACACAACAGGAGGCCTTTAGGCCACCCTGGGTATTGGTTTGACCACCTGGTGTTCTTGATCAATCGTTTCGTCGACCATCTCCTCATGTCAGATTGGGGTTTCCGGTCGGGGTGGAGGTGGGGGAGTCGGTCGAACTTGCGCTCTGGGAGCCCCTAGGAAATCCCTTATTCTGGTCATTTGAGTTGGTAGTTGTTGGTAACTCTGAGTCGAACCTTAAATCAACGGTCTAAGTATGGTACCCATTTGTTGAGTCAGCATATGGACCATTTTGTGATTGCTTTTGTCCATCTGTTGTCTCATGACTGTGACAGAACTCGATATAAAAGTTGGGATCGACTGAGATGAAAAACCTAAACCTGGGGGTCGACTGAATTGGTTTACCAAAGGTCATAATCCCTGGTAGGGTGGGAATGGTGACGATGGACTTTCGCCAAATGTCGAACTGCTATTATGCATATTTGCCATATATTCAGTTGACATTCCTAAAGTTCAATACATGAGCATTGTGAAACTGGGCATATATTGTCTTGAAGTCCCCATCGTCGTCGACCTTGGGGACTCAGGCCGACACGGTGTCAATATTGGTCCACTATATACAGTCGAAAGTGCAGATATAATGCAAAAGTCTAGTTTTCTCTTCTTTTTGCACAAGATGCACTTGTTTGTTGAACAATACTCCATTTATCTGATTTAAACTATTCTACCGATCACTGGCTCGTAGTATTTTCAAGCGCTAGGAAGTTCAAAACAGTATTGCAATATATCTAAGTCTAGACTTTACACACTAGATAAAGATGTCATTTGGCAATGTATAACTCTGAAAATATGCATGTTGTTTGAAGTTCCAAGATATTGTTACGAACCATTCTAAGTGTACGCCATGTTTGGCTGGGTGTTTAATACATGTTTACACAGCAATCACAATAGCATTAATCAAGCTAAAAGAGGAATGTATTCTAAGAGTAAATAAATAAAACCATTAAGGAATTTTCCTGTTCACGCTAGGCATGATATTAGAACACAAGAAGTTTCTCAACAAACAATCTGTGTCAAACCTACATTTTGTTTAATTATAGTTCATGCAACCATATTTTAGCAAACCCTCTGATATCAATTCAATCTCTAGGTTATGTCTTTGGCATGTTTGGCATGGCAATTAAGGTATATCATGTAAGCATAACAGAGTACTGAATCAACAAATTCAATTACAAGTTATTGAATGCAAAATTTTGCAATTCTAAAAGGGCATTGTCTTTGTAAATTTCTAACAACGACTTGATTATTGATCATATTTAACCTAACTTCCAGGTTTCAATCCAAAAATGAAAAAGCAAAGGAGGAACACCTTCAAACCTAAGTCGGTGCCGATGATGTTCGGTATGATTCCAGATGTCTCTGCTCAAGGTTGATGTTGAGAGCCTATCAAGAGTTACCGGAGAATTTTGATATGGTGTCTTTCTCCTCAGATGCTCGGTGAGGTTCGTTTTCCACCATGAGGAGACTTCCCCGTAATATTTGGAGTGTCAGCTTTGTCGCCCTGAGGCAACTTGAATGTTCGACCGGTGGTTGTGATTGCGATATTCAACAGGTGGTTGTGATTCCGATTGAGAGGGGAAGAAAGTGCGTGCGTTTCAAACTAGGGTTTTCTGTAACTTTAGATTTTTTATTCAAATTAATCAAAATAGCAGAACCAAATTCTGTAAAAATGATTTTAAAAGAGAAATTAATAAACTATATATACTTTTTGTTTCATTTAAATAATATCTAACTTATTGTCCTAGTGGTAGATTCCATATGTCTCAGTGTGTTGTTAGACGGTGTGGCTAGTGATCGAGAGGGGGGGTGAATAGATCACCTCTTTAAAATTTAACGGATTTAAGGTTTTATCAGAGTTTTCAAAGTTGGCGGAAAAATCAATCCCGAATCGACTTCCGTCTATTCTGAACCGCTACTAGAAAGCCGGACACACAAGTTTAATTGCTGGATTTTAATGAGAATGACAGAAACAATTCACACCAGAATTTTAACTAATTGAATGCACTTATCATTAAAGTCTATTTCCAATGAATAAAATCTAGCTAACCGTTTTGTCAAACAGTTGGTGTGTATGTGATCGATGATGAACAGCAATGGCGTTTGATTAAATGTTTTCTTGCCACTGCTGTCTTGCAACAGGAACAATCACCACACACTAACTGAAATTGCGAAAACAGTTTTAAAACGTAAAGAGGAGTAAGGTAAGAAAATGATACGCAGAGATTTGGTAAGGAAGTTCCCCACGTCGTCCTCGCGTGTGGGTACGTCTCCCTCTCAATTTCAAATGAAATTGAGAACTTTGATTATCAATAATTATCGAATCCGTTGATACAAGGTTATGATACAAAGACAAAATTCTAAACTCTAAGAACCTCTTCTTGTATGAACCTTCACTTGATCTGAGCACGATCAAGATTTTCCTGCACGAACTTGCACACAATTCACCGGTTCCACGACCTGCTTGCGAAATCCCCCGATCTCCAAACGCAACGCTGCGGCTGAATATGTTCTGCAAACGTGACTCCCAAACCCTCAAGAACACTCCAGTTCTTGAAGGACAAACCAGTAGGTTTTTCCTAGAAACCCCCTTCAATCTTCAACTCAGCTAGATCCTCGATCGTTCCACTGCAAACCACAGCTAGATCCTTGATCGTACCACTGAACGTTATCTCGATGCTTCTTTAATCCAAAGAACAAGAATGGTTATGTGTAAATGTTCTTGAAGAAAAGTGATTGAGAAGATGAAGAAGATGAAGTCTCTTTCAGGTTTCTATGTGCTCTCAAACAATTGCTCCAACACTGCTTTTGATCTTGTGTTCAATTGTTTTCCCTCAATGAATTCGTACCTCGCACTGCTTTCATAACCTATCTTATATATGCTGCAAAAACAGTTGCTGTTATAACACAAAACAGCTTTATGTATTGATACATAAGAGTGTGCATCGATGCATACTGTAAGATATGTGAATTTTTGGTGAAATTGATTATTCATGTATCGATGCAAAAGTCGTGTGTATCGATGCATGTGCTTATTACACTAGTATGTATCGATGCCTGATGCGTATGTGTTGATACACAGGCTGTTTCAATTAATCATGTATCGATGCAGGGATCGTGTGGATCGATGCATAGAGTCTTTTGCCTTTCATGTATTGATGCATGACTCATATGCATCGATGCATACTGAACAAAAATGTTTTGTGATTTATCACATGCTGTGTGTATCGATGCAGAGGTTTATGTATTGATGCATACTGACATCAAATGCATTTTAATTGTTATTTTGAGGGAAGTATCAATGTAGGTCTATATGTACAGTTATGCAACAATAGAGTGGGATGAAAAATATAATAAACACACATGTATCATGTAATGCAATGCACAACCAACATTTGGATGATGATCACACAATTTGCTATCATTAAAAATTAGTTCAAGGTAAAGAATTCTCTCACAAACTCCCCCTTTTTGATGATGGCAAATTTTTGGCAAGATGTGTGATACTCCCCCTGAGTTTGTGCATATCTGCATTTTCTCCCCCTTTGTCAACATCAAAAAGAGGAAGAAACAGATTTATCAAGGTAGCATAGTGTAGCAGGACATGGCAAAAAAATGGATAACAGGCTATCAATCACAAAGAATGAAGCTTCAAAGTGAAGAATCATTCACAAAGAATGAAGAATAAGGGCAATAACAATAGAGATAAACAGAATTAGAAAAGCATTTTAAAGATACGAACGAGTTTAAGAGTTACATAAGCTAAACCATGTATTGTGCAACAAAATAAAACTTGAGCAATATGAAATGCAATGCAGTGAGATGAAAAGATGGTTGGTTAATTTGGATTGTTGCCACCACAGGACTCCTCATCATGTCTGTCAGGATCTCTGTAGCTTGGCGGAGGCGGTGGAGGAGGCATTGTGTCTGGATTTTGGCCCATGAAGGAGTATTGCCTAAATCGGTTCTGAACTTCAATGCTTCTAAAGCTGTCCATAATACCAGGATTTTCACGGCAGTCGTCCATAAAGCCGGACATTTCGTTGTAGAAAACCTGATGCCATTTAACCAAGTCTTGGTGCCAAGCGTGTTGATTCTGATACATACGTGTATGCTCATCATGCCAGTCCCGATGCTCGTTGTGCCATTCAGATTGTTGAACATGCCAGTACCGTGCTTCTTCATGGCGTTCTTTGTTGACAATTTCCATCTGTTGAAGCATATGAGTGATGTCCGCATTTGGTGTTGAGGCTGAAGTACCACCGGAGAATGGAGGGGCTGTAGGTTCAGGTACATAGTTGGTAGGAGACCACCTTCGTGGCACCCAATCACCCCAACCAGCATTGGCCTCAGGTTGTGGTGCATCTGTTTCAGCCGCATCCTGCATTTCTTCATCAGGCTGATCTTCAGCAACATGGATGCGTTTCGAGGGCACGACAAAGTTGTAAATTCTGGTTTTGGATTTTCTTTCGAAGAAATAGAAACATTTGCGGTCCTTGTCCCACCGATATCCCATATGCGATAGAGTGGCAGAGTCAAACTCTTGAGCAGCAAATGGAGATAGGAGAGGAACAATAGGAATTGCAACTTTCCAAAACTTAAGGATTTTCATAATTTGAGAAGCATACCCTAGAGCCACATTTTTGGAGCTGTCTCGCACGAAAAATAGACGTTTTACAAAGTAGTTCGCCCAATTTAAGAGAACCTTATTTTGCAGAATGTAGAGAAGATGTATGCTAGGCCTATCCAACCGAGAGTGTCCACTGTTTGTTGGACGCAGAATATGTGTGATAATCCAGTGAAGAATACGCGGAGTTTGCTTGATCATACCTGACGTGACGTGTTCATCGTCACTCAACGGTCTATCAATCTTTAGGATAAAAGGAGTAAAGTCCTTCATGTCAAATTCAGGATCAAAATGCAGGTCATGCCAGCACTTGAAAGCCATCGACGGAGGCGGCATTTGAAATACCGTTTCCCAATCAGAGGCTTCAAAGGTATATGTTCTGACTCCGATAGAACACCGGAACATATAGCCTCTACCAGTTTGCAAGCCAGCATAAAAGACCCGAATGAAATCCTCATGATAATCATCCTTTGTGGACAGAAACGACCCAAGTCTTTGTGCATGTAAGAGTTCAACCACTTCATTTAGGTGTAGATGAATAGCATCTGTTTTATCAAAGACGTGAGGTTTCATGACTAACCTTGTCTTGAAGGATTCCTCAAATTCAGCAGCAACAGCAGGATGAAGTAGCTCTAAGGCATTTGAAGGAACGTCTGGTGGTTGCTGAGATGTACCGGCTATTTCCTTTCCCTTTCCTTTTCCTTTGGCTCTGGCTGGAATGGTGCGTGGAGGCATGGTGATGTGAGATTTAGGGTTTTAGAGAGAGAGTGAAGATGAGGAGGATTAGGGTTAGCCACTGGTTTTGGGGTTTTTGAGGGCAGATGATATGAAGTCTTGAGATAGGAAGTGATATGATTGGCTGATGTGTCGATGCATGAGAGAGAAAGAAATGCATTTAATTCAGATAGCATCAGTATGTATCGATGCAGGAGGTCATGCGTCGATGCCAAATATTCACAATGGGCATGTGTATCGATACATGCGATGGATGCATCGATGCATCCTGAAGCAGTTTTTAAAAAATTTGAATTTCAGAATGTATGGATCGATGCTTGCTTCGTTTGTGTCGATGCATACTGATGCTGAACTAGCTTTTAGTGAATTTTAATGCAGTATGAATATGCATTATGCACTATGTCATGATGATTATGCTCAAGAGAGATTCAGAAGTCAGATTGTTAATGTGCACATAATATAGACAAGAAGTATATGCAATCAAACTTTATGTCAACTAGAGTAAGAACATTTGTTTCAACATACACAATCACTTAGCAATAAGAAAATTGTAGAAAGGATTGATATTACCTCTGTTGGAGAACTCTTGTGATGGATAATTGACATCTAAAACAGCTCTTATCAACCAAGGTGAGGCATAATATAATTAAGAGGTAACATGCTTATGACATCAATTGAGAAAGATCTAAGATTCCCAATTCGCGACGAATGTTGAAGAAGGGTTCCGTTGCCAACGGTTTAGTGAAGATATCAGCAAGCTGATTTTTGGAATCAACGTGCTCAAAGACAACGTCTTCTTTTTCAACATGATCACGAAGGAAATGATGTCTAATCTCTATGTGTTTAGTGCGTGAGTGTAAAACAGGGTTTTTAGTAAGGTTTATGGCACTCGTGTTGTCACATTTGATAGGAATACGTTTTAGTTGAATGTTGAAGTCTTGTAGTTGCTGCTTCAGCCATAAAATCTGAGCGCAACAACTACCGGCTGCAACGTATTCTGCCTCTGCAGTTGACAAAGCCACAGAAACTTGCTTTTTGCTATGCCAACTGACCAAGGAATTTGAAAACAGGTGACATGTACCACTTGTGCTTTTCCTATCTGACTTGCAGCAAGCAAAATCAGAATCGGAGTACCCTACTAAGCTACAATCACTTCCTTTGGGATACCAAAGCCCATATTTAGGTGTTCCGTGAAGATATCTAAATATGCGCTTCACCGCTTTTAGGTGCGATTCCTTAGGATTTGATTGATAGCGTGCACACATACAAACACTAAACATGATGTCAGGTCTAGAAGCAGAAAGATACAAGAGAGATCCAATCATACCTCTGAACCTTTTGACATCTACACACTTACCGTGCTCATCCTTATCTAGATTTCCGTTGGTAGGCATTGGGGTGTCGATCGATTTTGAGTCATTCATTCCAAAGCGCTTGAGTAGTTCTCTGCAGTATTTTGTTTGACATACTGCTGTACCCTCATCAAGTTGCTTTATTTGCAGTCCTAGGAAGTAGTTCAGCTCCCCCATTAGACTCATCTCAAATTCACCCTGCATAACCTTAGAAAATTCTTCGACCAAGTGTATGTTAGTTGAACCAAATATGATATCGTCGACATAAACTTGAACTAAAAGAATGTGCTTCCCTTTGTGTTTAATAAAGAGAGTATTGTCCACTTTACCTCTTGAATATCCATGATCAATTAGGAATTTGCTAAGTCTTTCATATCAAACCCGAGGGGCTTGTTTAAGACCATACAAAGCTCGTTTTAATTTGTAAACATGATCTGGATTTTCAGCATTTTCAAAACCGGGAGGTTGTGAAACATATACTTCTTCATTTATGACACCATTAAGAAAGGCACTCTTTACGTCCATTTGGTAAAGCTTAAAGTCCTTAGAACACGCATAGGCAAGCAAAAGACGTATAGCTTCAAGGCGAGCAACTGGAGCATAAGTTTCCTCATAGTCTATGCCCTCCTCTTGGTTATACCCTTGTGCTACTAAACGTGCCTTGTTCCTAGTAATCACTCCGTTTTCATCAAGCTTGTTCCTAAAAACCCACTTAGTGCCTATGATATGATGATCTCGCGGACGAGGGACAAGTTCCCAAACGTCATTTCTTTTAAATTGATTAAGCTCTTCTTGCATGGCCATTAGCCAAAATTCATCAATCAAGGCCTCTTTGGCATTCTTAGGTTCTACTTGTGAAACAAACGCGAAGTGAGAACAAAAATTACTTATCTTAGAACGAGTCATTACTCCCTTTGAAATGTCTCCCAAGATGTTGTCAATGGGATGGTCTTTTGAGGATCTCCAAGCTGTTGGAAGATCATTCACTTCAGCTGTCTTTCTTCCTCAATTTCTTCATGACTAGTATCTTCCTCCTTCTCATGGGCAGCTGTTTTGGACTGATCAGTTTCCTCAACAGCTTCCTTGAGTATGTCTTTTGTAGATACACCTGCGTCATCAAAAGAAATACCTTTTCCGACATTTTTCGGATAAGACTCATCAAAAGAAACATGAACAGATTCTTCAACAGTAAGTAAACGCTTATTATACACTCTATATGCTTTACTTGACAGTGAGTAACCAAGAAAGATACCTTCATCCGCTTTTGCATCAAACTTCCCAATGTTTTCCTTACCGTTATTCAAAACAAAACATTTACAACCGAATACGTGAAGATGTGACAAGTTTGGTTTTCTTCCTTTCAAAAGTTCATAAGGAGTTTTATTTAAAATAGGGCGAATTAAGATTCTGTTTAGAACATAACAGGCTGTGCTGACAGCATCAGCCCAAAAGTATTTTGGTAATCCACCCTCATTAAGCATTGTTCTTGCCAACTCCTCTAAAACACGATTTTTACGCTCCACAACGCCATTTTGTTGTGGAGTGCGAGGGGCTGAAAAGTTATGCTCAATACCATACTTGTCACAAAACTTCTCAAAGTGATAATTTTGAAACTCACCACCATGATCGCTACGAATTGTAACTATTTTGGAATTCATTTTGTTTTGGGACAGATTTGCAAAATTTTTAAAAGCAGAAAAAGTTTCATCTTTGCTATGAAGGAATATAGTCCAAGTGAATCTAGAGTAGTCATCAACTATTACAAAGCCATAGTAATTTCCACCTAGGCTCTTTGTCCTAGAAGGTCCAAAGAGGTCCATATGGAGAAGCTCAAGGGGTCGTGAAGTTGAAATTACATTTTTAGATTTAAAAGACACCCTTGTTTGCTTTCCCATTTGGCACGCGTCGCATAGGTGGTCTTTTGAAAATTTTATTTTTGGTAGACCGACTACTAGATCCTTAGATACAACCTTGTTTAGCAAATCGAAGTTAACATGCGCTAAACGTCTATGCCAAAGCCAAGAATCATCATTCAAGGTGACTAGACATTTAGTATTTGTTAAAGGTACATCAAACAAATCAAGCATATAGATATTGTTTACTCTTACACCCTTAAACATAATGTTTTGTTCAACATGTTCAATTATGCAGCAAGTTTTCATAAACGACACTTTATAGCCCATGTCGCATAGTTGACTTATGCTTAACAAATTGTGTTTAAGTCCCTCAACTAAATGGACATTTGAAATAGTAGTGGTGGAGGGATTACCTACACTACCTTTGCCGAGTATAGCTCCTTTGTTGTTGTCTCCATAAGTGACATATCCCTTCTTCTTTGCCTTGAAGTCTATAAAGAGCGATATGTCACCGGTCATGTGCCTCGAGCAGCCGCTGTCAAGAAACCACCTTTTATCTGCGGAGGCAAGGCACTCATCCTACAACATCAAAAGAGAGAAGTTGGTACCCAATTTTCATTGGGTCCAAGTGGGTAAGTGCTAACATGGTTGCCTTTTGGCTTCCATTGATAAATGCCTTTAGGGACAAGAAATCTCCTAAATTTGCATTTCTCAATGGTATGGCCAGCATGGCAACAATAATGACATAAACCATGATGATGTGTTTGTTGTTTCTTGTTCATTGAATCCTTTAGAGTAAAAGAGTATTTTGCATATGGAGGATTCAATGACTTCTTAAACAACTTGGGTTCAACGGCATAAGTAACTTTAGGTTGTAGCGCTTTCTCTAATTTGACCTTAAGAGTGTTTACCTCTTTTTGCCAAATATAACAAGCGTCACAATACCTAACTCTACTACATCCGTCAATGTCAATAGTTTTTGAATTTTCTGCAATACTAGTTTTCAATGCTTCTAAATCAATTTCAGCTTTGTTTACTTTACCTTCCAAAAAAGAGAAGATATGTTTGTCGGAAGATAGTCTTTTAAAAGCATCTACAGCTTCGTTATGCAGTTTTTCAAAAGCTATTTTTAGTTCCGAAAAAGACATAGAGGAGAAATTATTGTAATAGGCTTGTTTTACCTTTTTGTCATTGTTTTTCTTCTTGTGGTAGGGCAGATTTTTTGTGTGAGCCATAAGGCACAGATTTGCAGCTTCATCACCATCACTTGAGCTTTGTGTGCTTGATGAATCACTATCACTTTCCCATGCAATATACGCTCTTCTTTGTTTGTTGTACCCTTTTGGCGAATCTTTTCTTTGGTCCTTATACTTCATAGGGCAGTCCGTTTTATAGTGTCCAGATTTACCACAATTAAAACAGGATCCTCTTCCTCTACCCTTCTTGTTCTCTTCTTGTTTCGAATTTATAGATTGTCTTCGAAATTTCATGAGATTTTTGTCGGAATGCTTGACTCCATTCTTTCGAATGAATCTATTATATCTCCTTACAAACAGTCCCATTTCCTCATCATCCGAGTCTTTGTCACTACTTGAATCATTGTTGCTTTGCTCTTTTCGTGAGGACTTAGAGATGGAGGCCACAAGAGCTATTGGCTTCTTCTCTCCCTCTTTGTCTCTTTTCTTCTCCTTTTCCTTCTTACTTTTATTCTCATATTTTTCAAGACTTTCTAAAGCTTGCTGATGTTCTTCCAGCTTTCCAAACAGAGTTGTAATCGTAAGTCTTGTAAGATCGTTGGCTTCCTTGATTGCTGTTACTTTAGGTTGCCACTCCCTGCTAAGACACCTGAGAATTTTATTAGTAGCAATTTCATTGGAAATAGGTTTTCCAAGCGCATTCAATCGGTTTGTTAGATGAGTGAATCTCTTTTGCATGTCGGAGATGGATTCTCCTTGTTTCATGCGAAAGAGCTCAAACTCTTGATTGAGTGTGTTAATGCGGGACTGTTTTACTTCAGTAGTACCCTCATGGGCAACTTCTAAAGCGTCCCACATTTCTTTAGCTGTCGTGCAATGGGATACTCGATAATACTCATCAACACCAAGTGCTGAAATTAACATGTTTCGAGCTCTCCAATCACACGACCACTTTTTCTCATCTTTCTCATTCCAATCATCTTCTGGTTTAGGTACTATGGCGCCAGCTGCATTAGTCATAGTAATTTGAAACGGACCGTTTTCAATGGCAGCCCATACTAACCTATCCACAGAATTTATATGAACTCGCATGCAGTCTTTCCAGTAGCCGTAATTTTCACCGTTGAAAATAGGCGCTCTATTATACGCCCCCTTTGGTTCAGAATCCATACTGTTACAGGCAGCCACAGAGCACCAGCGAACCGGCGCTCTGATACCACTTGTTAGACGGTGTGGCTAGTGATCGAGAGGGGGGGTGAATAGATCACCTCTTTAAAATTTAACGGATTTAAGGTTTTATCAGAGTTTTCAAAGTTGGCGGAAAAATCAGTCCCGAATCGACTTCCGTCTATTCTGAACCGCTACTAGAAAGCCGGACACACAAGTTTAATTGCTGGATTTTAATGAGAATGACAGAAACAATTCACACCAGAATTTTAACTAATTGAATGCACTTATCATTAAAGTCTATTTCCAATGAATAAAATCTAGCTAACCGTTTTGTCAAACAGTTGGTGTGTATGTGATCGATGATGAACAGCAATGGCGTTTGATTAAATGTTTTCTTGCCACTGCTGTCTTGCAACAGGAACAATCACCATACACTAACTGAAATTGCGAAAACAGTTTTAAAACGTAAAGAGGAGTAAGGTAAGAAAACGACACGCAGAGATTTGGTAAGGAAGTTCCCCACGTCGTCCTCGCGTGTGGGTACGTCTCCCTCTCAATTTCAAATGAAATTGAGAACTTTGATTATCAATAATTGCCGAATCCGTTGATACAAGGTTATGATACAAAGACAGAATTCTAAACTCTAAGAACCTCTTCTTGTATGAACCTTCACTAGATCTGAGCACGATCAAGATTTTCCTGCACGAACTTGCACACAATTCACCGGTTCCACGACCTGCTTGCGAAATCCCCCGATCTCCAAACGCAACGCTGCGGCTGAATATGTTCTGCAAACGTGACTCCCAAACCCTCAAGAACACTCCAGTTCTTGAAGGACAAACCAGTAGGTTTTTCCTAGAAACCCCCTTCAATCTTCAACTCAGCTAGATCCTCGATCGTTCCACTGCAAACCACAGCTAGATCCTTGATCGTACCACTGAACGTTATCTCGATGCTTCTTTAATCCAAAGAACAAGAATGGTTATGTGTAAATGTTCTTGAAGAAAAGTGATTGAGAAGATGAAGAAGATGAAGTCTCTTTCAGGTTTCTATGTGCTCTCAAACAATTGCTCCAACACTGCTTTTGATCTTGTGTTCAATTGTTTTCCCTCAATGAATTCGTACCTCGCACTGCTTTCATAACCTATCTTATATATGCTGCAAAAACAGTTGCTGTTATAACACAAAACAGCTTTATGTATTGATACATAAGAGTGTGCATCGATGCATACTGTAAGATATGTGAATTTTTGGTGAAATTGATTATTCATGTATCGATGCAAAAGTCGTGTGTATCGATGCATGTGCTTATTACACTAGTATGTATCGATGCCTGATGCGTATGTGTTGATACACAGGCTGTTTCAATTAATCATGTATCGATGCAGGGATCGTGTGGATCGATGCATAGAGTCTTTTGCCTTTCATGTATTGATGCATGACTCATATGCATCGATGCATACTGAACAAAAATGTTTTGTGATTTATCACATGCTGTGTGTATCGATGCAGAGGTTTATGTATTGATGCATACTGACATCAAATGCATTTTAATTGTTATTTTGAGGGAAGTATCAATGTAGGTCTATATGTACAGTTATGCAACAATAGAGTGGGATGAAAAATATAATAAACACACATGTATCATGTAATGCAATGCACAACCAACATTTGGATGATGATCACACAATTTGCTATCATTAAAAATTAGTTCAAGGTAAAGAATTCTCTCACAAACTCCCCCTTTTTGATGATGGCAAATTTTTGGCAAGATGTGTGATACTCCCCCTGAGTTTGTGCATATCTGCATTTTCTCCCCCTTTGTCAACATCAAAAAGAGGAAGAAACAGATTTATCAAGGTAGCATAGTGTAGCAGGACATGGCAAAAAAATGGATAACAGGCTATCAATCACAAAGAATGAAGCTTCAAAGTGAAGAATCATTCACAAAGAATGAAGAATAAGGGCAATAACAATAGAGATAAACAGAATTAGAAAAGCATTTTAAAGATACGAACGAGTTTAAGAGTTACATAAGCTAAACCATGTATTGTGCAACAAAATAAAACTTGAGCAATATGAAATGCAATGCAGTGAGATGAAAAGATGGTTGGTTAATTTGGATTGTTGCCACCACAGGACTCCTCATCATGTCTGTCAGGATCTCTGTAGCTTGGCGGAGGCGGTGGAGGAGGCATTGTGTCTGGATTTTGGCCCATGAAGGAGTATTGCCTAAATCGGTTCTGAACTTCAATGCTTCTAAAGCTGTCCATAATACCAGGATTTTCACGGCAGTCGTCCATAAAGCCGGACATTTCGTTGTAGAAAACCTGATGCCATTTAACCAAGTCTTGGTGCCAAGCGTGTTGATTCTGATACATACGTGTATGCTCATCATGCCAGTCCCGATGCTCGTTGTGCCATTCAGATTGTTGAACATGCCAGTACCGTGCTTCTTCATGGCGTTCTTTGTTGACAATTTCCATCTGTTGAAGCATATGAGTGATGTCCGCATTTGGTGTTGAGGCTGAAGTACCACCGGAGAATGGAGGGGCTGTAGGTTCAGGTACATAGTTGGTAGGAGACCACCTTCGTGGCACCCAATCACCCCAACCAGCATTGGCCTCAGGTTGTGGTGCATCTGTTTCAGCCGCATCCTGCATTTCTTCATCAGGCTGATCTTCAGCAACATGGATGCGTTTCGAGGGCACGACAAAGTTGTAAATTCTGGTTTTGGATTTTCTTTCGAAGAAATAGAAACATTTGCGGTCCTTGTCCCACCGATATCCCATATGCGATAGAGTGGCAGAGTCAAACTCTTGAGCAGCAAATGGAGATATGAGAGGAACAATAGGAATTGCAACTTTCCAAAACTTAAGGATTTTCATAATTTGAGAAGCATACCCTAGAGCCACATTTTTGGAGCTGTCTCGCACGAAAAATAGACGTTTTACAAAGTAGTTCGCCCAATTTAAGAGAACCTTATTTTGCAGAATGTAGAGAAGATGTATGCTAGGCCTATCCAACCGAGAGTGTCCACTGTTTGTTGGACGCAGAATATGTGTGATAATCCAGTGAAGAATACGCGGAGTTTGCTTGATCATACCTGACGTGACGTGTTCATCGTCACTCAACGGTCTATCAATCTTTAGGATAAAAGGAGTAAAGTCCTTCATGTCAAATTCAGGATCAAAATGCAGGTCATGCCAGCACTTGAAAGCCATCGACGGAGGCGGCATTTGAAATACCGTTTCCCAATCAGAGGCTTCAAAGGTATATGTTCTGACTCCGATAGAACACCGGAACATATAGCCTCTACCAGTTTGCAAGCCAGCATAAAAGACCCGAATGAAATCCTCATGATAATCATCCTTTGTGGACAGAAACGACCCAAGTCTTTGTGCATGTAAGAGTTCAACCACTTCATTTAGGTGTAGATGAATAGCATCTGTTTTATCAAAGACGTGAGGTTTCATGACTAACCTTGTCTTGAAGGATTCCTCAAATTCAGCAGCAACAGCAGGATGAAGTAGCTCTAAGGCATTTGAAGGAACGTCTGGTGGTTGCTGAGATGTACCGGCTATTTCCTTTCCCTTTCCTTTTCCTTTGGCTCTGGCTGGAATGGTGCGTGGAGGCATGGTGATGTGAGATTTAGGGTTTTAGAGAGAGAGTGAAGATGAGGAGGATTAGGGTTAGCCACTGGTTTTGGGGTTTTTGAGGGCAGATGATATGAAGTCTTGAGATAGGAAGTGATATGATTGGCTGATGTGTCGATGCATGAGAGAGAAAGAAATGCATTTAATTCAGATAGCATCAGTATGTATCGATGCAGGAGGTCATGCGTCGATGCCAAATATTCACAATGGGCATGTGTATCGATACATGCGATGGATGCATCGATGCATCCTGAAGCAGTTTTTAAAAAATTTGAATTTCAGAATGTATGGATCGATGCTTGCTTCGTTTGTGTCGATGCATACTGATGCTGAACTAGCTTTTAGTGAATTTTAATGCAGTATGAATATGCATTATGCACTATGTCATGATGATTATGCTCAAGAGAGATTCAGAAGTCAGATTGTTAATGTGCACACAATATAGACAAGAAGTATATGCAATCAAACTTTATGTCAACTAGAGTAAGAACATTTGTTTCAACATACACAATCACTTAGCAATAAGAAAATTGTAGAAAGGATTGATATTACCTCTGTTGGAGAACTCTTGTGATGGATAATTGACATCTAAAACAGCTCTTATCAACCAAGGTGAGGCATAATATAATTAAGAGGTAACATGCTTATGACATCAATTGAGAAAGATCTAAGATTCCCAATTCGCGACGAATGTTGAAGAAGGGTTCCGTTGCCAACGGTTTAGTGAAGATATCAGCAAGCTGATTTTTGGAATCAACGTGCTCAAAGACAACGTCTTCTTTTTCAACATGATCACGAAGGAAATGATGTCTAATCTCTATGTGTTTAGTGCGTGAGTGTAAAACAGGGTTTTTAGTAAGGTTTATGGCACTCGTGTTGTCACATTTGATAGGAATACGTTTTAGTTGAATGTTGAAGTCTTGTAGTTGCTGCTTCAGCCATAAAATCTGAGCGCAACAACTACCGGCTGCAACGTATTCTGCCTCTGCAGTTGACAAAGCCACAGAAACTTGCTTTTTGCTATGCCAACTGACCAAGGAATTTGAAAACAGGTGACATGTACCACTTGTGCTTTTCCTATCTGACTTGCAGCAAGCAAAATCAGAATCGGAGTACCCTACTAAGCTACAATCACTTCCTTTGGGATACCAAAGCCCATATTTAGGTGTTCCGTGAAGATATCTAAATATGCGCTTCACCGCTTTTAGGTGCGATTCCTTAGGATTTGATTGATAGCGTGCACACATACAAACACTAAACATGATGTCAGGTCTAGAAGCAGAAAGATACAAGAGAGATCCAATCATACCTCTGAACCTTTTGACATCTACACACTTAC
The DNA here is from genome assembly GCF_024323335.1 of Lathyrus oleraceus. Classification (NCBI taxonomy): domain Eukaryota; kingdom Viridiplantae; phylum Streptophyta; class Magnoliopsida; order Fabales; family Fabaceae; genus Lathyrus; species Lathyrus oleraceus. Next base: position 209,138,966 of record NC_066580.1, on the reverse strand, counting down.
CGTGCTCATCCTTATCTAGATTTCCGTTGGTAGGCATTGGGGTGTCGATCGATTTTGAGTCATTCATTCCAAAGCGCTTGAGTAGTTCTCTGCAGTATTTTGTTTGACATACTGATGTACCCTCATCAAGTTGCTTTATTTGCAGTCCTAGGAAGTAGTTCAGCTCCCCCATTAGACTCATCTCAAATTCACCCTGCATAACCTTAGAAAATTCTTCGACCAAGTGTATGTTAGTTGAACCAAATATGATATCGTCGACATAAACTTGAACTAAAAGAATGTGCTTCCCTTTGTGTTTAATAAAGAGAGTATTGTCCACTTTACCTCTTGAATATCCATGATCAATTAGGAATTTGCTAAGTCTTTCATATCAAACCCGAGGGGCTTGTTTAAGACCATACAAAGCTCGTTTTAATTTGTAAACATGATCTGGATTTTCAGCATTTTCAAAACCGGGAGGTTGTGAAACATATACTTCTTCATTTATGACACCATTAAGAAAGGCACTCTTTACGTCCATTTGGTAAAGCTTAAAGTCCTTAGAACACGCATAGGCAAGCAAAAGACGTATAGCTTCAAGGCGAGCAACTGGAGCATAAGTTTCCTCATAGTTTATGCCCTCCTCTTGGTTATACCCTTGTGCTACTAAACGTGCCTTGTTCCTAGTAATCACTCCGTTTTCATCAAGCTTGTTCCTAAAAACCCACTTAGTGCCTATGATATGATGATCTCGCGGACGAGGGACAAGTTCCCAAACGTCATTTCTTTTAAATTGATTAAGCTCTTCTTGCATGGCCATTAGCCAAAATTCATCAATCAAGGCCTCTTTGGCATTCTTAGGTTCTACTTGTGAAACAAACGCGAAGTGAGAACAAAAATTACTTATCTTAGAACGAGTCATTACTCCCTTTGAAATGTCTCCCAAGATGTTGTCAATGGGATGGTCTTTTGAGGATCTCCAAGCTGTTGGAAGATCATTCACTTCAGCTGTCCTTTCTTCCTCAATTTCTTCATGACTAGTATCTTCCTCCTTCTCATGGGCAGCTGTTTTGGACTGATCAGTTTCCTCAACAGCTTCCTTGAGTATGTCTTTTGTAGATACACCTGCGTCATCAAAAGAAATACCTTTTCCGACATTTTTCGGATAAGACTCATCAAAAGAAACATGAACAGATTCTTCAACAGTAAGTAAACGCTTATTATACACTCTATATGCTTTACTTGACAGTGAGTAACCAAGAAAGATACCTTCATCCGCTTTTGCATCAAACTTCCCAATGTTTTCCTTACCGTTATTCAAAACAAAACATTTACAACCGAATACGTGAAGATGTGACAAGTTTGGTTTTCTTCCTTTCAAAAGTTCATAAGGAGTTTTATTTAAAATAGGGCGAATTAAGATTCTGTTTAGAACATAACAGGCTGTGCTGACAGCATCAGCCCAAAAGTATTTTGGTAATCCACCCTCATTAAGCATTGTTCTTGCCAACTCCTCTAAAACACGATTTTTACGCTCCACAACGCCATTTTGTTGTGGAGTGCGAGGGGCTGAAAAGTTATGCTCAATACCATACTTGTCACAAAACTTCTCAAAGTGATAATTTTGAAACTCACCACCATGATCGCTACGAATTGTAACTATTTTGGAATTCATTTTGTTTTGGGACAGATTTGCAAAATTTTTAAAAGCAGAAAAAGTTTCATCTTTGCTATGAAGGAATATAGTCCAAGTGAATCTAGAGTAGTCATCAACTATTACAAAGCCATAGTAATTTCCACCTAGGCTCTTTGTCCTAGAAGGTCCAAAGAGGTCCATATGGAGAAGCTCAAGGGGTCGTGAAGTTGAAATTACATTTTTAGATTTAAAAGACACCCTTGTTTGCTTTCCCATTTGGCACGCGTCGCATAGGTGGTCTTTTGAAAATTTTATTTTTGGTAGACCGACTACTAGATCCTTAGATACAACCTTGTTTAGCAAATCGAAGTTAACATGCGCTAAACGTCTATGCCAAAGCCAAGAATCATCATTCAAGGTGACTAGACATTTAGTATTTGTTAAAGGTACATCAAACAAATCAAGCATATAGATATTGTTTACTCTTACACCCTTAAACATAATGTTTTGTTCAACATGTTCAATTATGCAGCAAGTTTTCATAAACGACACTTTATAGCCCATGTCGCATAGTTGACTTATGCTTAACAAATTGTGTTTAAGTCCCTCAACTAAATGGACATTTGAAATAGTAGTGGTGGAGGGATTACCTACACTACCTTTGCCGAGTATAGCTCCTTTGTTGTTGTCTCCATAAGTGACATATCCCTTCTTCTTTGCCTTGAAGTCTATAAAGAGCGATATGTCACCGGTCATGTGCCTCGAGCAGCCGCTGTCAAGAAACCACCTTTATCTGCGGAGGCAAGGCACTCATCCTACAACATCAAAAGAGAGAAGTTGGTACCCAATTTTCATTGGGTCCAAGTGGGTAAGTGCTAACATGGTTGCCTTTTGGCTTCCATTGATAAATGCCTTTAGGGACAAGAAATCTCCTAAATTTGCATTTCTCAATGGTATGGCCAGCATGGCAACAATAATGACATAAACCATGATGATGTGTTTGTTGTTTCTTGTTCATTGAATCCTTTAGAGTAAAAGAGTATTTTGCATATGGAGGATTCAATGACTTCTTAAACAACTTGGGTTCAACGGCATAAGTAACTTTAGGTTGTAGCGCTTTCTCTAATTTGACCTTAAGAGTGTTTACCTCTTTTTGCCAAATATAACAAGCGTCACAATACCTAACTCTACTACATCCGTCAATGTCAATAGTTTTTGAATTTTCTGCAATACTAGTTTTCAATGCTTCTAAATCAATTTCAGCTTTGTTTACTTTACCTTCCAAAAAAGAGAAGATATGTTTGTCGGAAGATAGTCTTTTAAAAGCATCTACAACTTCGTTATGCAGTTTTTCAAAAGCTATTTTTAGTTCCGAAAAAGACATAGAGGAGAAATTATTGTAATAGGCTTGTTTTACCTTTTTGTCATTGTTTTTCTTCTTGTGGTAGGGCAGATTTTTTGTGTGAGCCATAAGGCACAGATTTGCAGCTTCATCACCATCACTTGAGCTTTGTGTGCTTGATGAATCACTATCACTTTCCCATGCAATATACGCTCTTCTTTGTTTGTTGTACCCTTTTGGCGAATCTTTTCTTTGGTCCTTATACTTCATAGGGCAGTCCGTTTTATAGTGTCCAGATTTACCACAATTAAAACAGGATCCTCTTCCTCTACCCTTCTTGTTCTCTTCTTGTTTCGAATTTATAGATTGTCTTCGAAATTTCATGAGATTTTTGTCGGAATGCTTGACTCCATTCTTTCGAATGAATCTATTATATCTCCTTACAAACAGTCCCATTTCCTCATCATCCGAGTCTTTGTCACTACTTGAATCATTGTTGCTTTGCTCTTTTCGTGAGGACTTAGAGATGGAGGCCACAAGAGCTATTGGCTTCTTCTCTCCCTCTTTGTCTCTTTTCTTCTCCTTTTCCTTCTTACTTTTATTCTCATATTTTTCAAGACTTTCTAAAGCTTGCTGATGTTCTTCCAGCTTTCCAAACAGAGTTGTAATCGTAAGTCTTGTAAGATCGTTGGCTTCCTTGATTGCTGTTACTTTAGGTTGCCACTCCCTGCTAAGACACCTGAGAATTTTATTAGTAGCAATTTCATTGGAAATAGGTTTTCCAAGCGCATTCAATCGGTTTGTTAGATGAGTGAATCTCTTTTGCATGTCGGAGATGGATTCTCCTTGTTTCATGCGAAAGAGCTCAAACTCTTGATTGAGTGTGTTAATGCGGGACTGTTTTACTTCAGTAGTACCCTCATGGGCAACTTCTAAAGCGTCCCACATTTCTTTAGCTGTCGTGCAATGGGATACTCGATAATACTCATCAACACCAAGTGCTGAAATTAACATGTTTCGAGCTCTCCAATCACACGACCACTTTTTCTCATCTTTCTCATTCCAATCATCTTCTGGTTTAGGTACTATGGCGCCAGCTGCATTAGTCATAGTAATTTGAAACGGACCGTTTTCAATGGCAGCCCATACTAACCTATCCACAGAATTTATATGAACTCGCATGCAGTCTTTCCAGTAGCCGTAATTTTCACCGTTGAAAATAGGCGCTCTATTATACGCCCCCTTTGGTTCAGAATCCATACTGTTACAGGCAGCCACAGAGCACCAGCGAACCGGCGCTCTGATACCACTTGTTAGACGGTGTGGCTAGTGATCGAGAGGGGGGTGAATAGATCACCTCTTTAAAATTTAACGGATTTAAGGTTTTATCAGAGTTTTCAAAGTTGGCGGAAAAATCAGTCCCGAATCGACTTCCGTCTATTCTGAACCGCTACTAGAAAGCCGGACACACAAGTTTAATTGCTGGATTTTAATGAGAATGACAGAAACAATTCACACCAGAATTTTAACTAATTGAATGCACTTATCATTAAAGTCTATTTCCAATGAATAAAATCTAGCTAACCGTTTTGTCAAACAGTTGGTGTGTATGTGATCGATGATGAACAGCAATGGCGTTTGATTAAATGTTTTCTTGCCACTGCTGTCTTGCAACAGGAACAATCACCACACACTAACTGAAATTGCGAAAACAGTTTTAAAACGTAAAGAGGAGTAAGGTAAGAAAACGACACGCAGAGATTTGGTAAGGAAGTTCCCCACGTCGTCCTCGCGTGTGGGTACGTCTCCCTCTCAATTTCAAATGAAATTGAGAACTTTGATTATCAATAATTGCCGAATCCGTTGATACAAGGTTATGATACAAAGACAGAATTCTAAACTCTAAGAACCTCTTCTTGTATGAACCTTCACTTGATCTGAGCACGATCAAGATTTTCCTGCACGAACTTGCACACAATTCACCGGTTCCACGACCTGCTTGCGAAATCCCCCGATCTCCAAACGCAACGCTGCGGCTGAATATGTTCTGCAAACGTGACTCCCAAACCCTCAAGAACACTCCAGTTCTTGAAGGACAAACCAGTAGGTTTTTCCTAGAAACCCCCTTCAATCTTCAACTCAGCTAGATCCTCGATCGTTCCACTGCAAACCACAGCTAGATCCTTGATCGTACCACTGAACGTTATCTCGATGCTTCTTTAATCCAAAGAACAAGAATGGTTATGTGTAAATGTTCTTGAAGAAAAGTGATTGAGAAGATGAAGAAGATGAAGTCTCTTTCAGGTTTCTATGTGCTCTCAAACAATTGCTCCAACACTGCTTTTGATCTTGTGTTCAATTGTTTTCCCTCAATGAATTCGTACCTCGCACTGCTTTCATAACCTATCTTATATATGCTGCAAAAACAGTTGCTGTTATAACACAAAACAGCTTTATGTATTGATACATAAGAGTGTGCATCGATGCATACTGTAAGATATGTGAATTTTTGGTGAAATTGATTATTCATGTATCGATGCAAAAGTCGTGCATATCGATGCATGTGCTTATTACACTAGTATGTATCGATGCCTGATGCGTATGTGTTGATACACAGGCTGTTTCAATTAATCATGTATCGATGCAGGGATCGTGTGGATCGATGCATAGAGTCTTTTGCCTTTCATGTATTGATGCATGACTCATATGCATCGATGCATACTGAACAAAAATGTTTTGTGATTTATCACATGCTGTGTGTATCGATGCAGAGGTTTATGTATTGATGCATACTGACATCAAATGCATTTTAATTGTTATTTTGAGGGAAGTATCAATGTAGGTCTATATGTACAGTTATGCAACAATAGAGTGGGATGAAAAATATAATAAACACACATGTATCATGTAATGCAATGCACAACCAACATTTGGATGATGATCACACAATTTGCTATCATTAAAAATTAGTTCAAGGTAAAGAATTCTCTCACATGTGTGCTCTATACCCACCACCTACATTATACTAAGACTTTTGTTTTTCAAAAATTTTATGCCTTTTATTAATTTTAATTTTCAAAATTTACATTCTTTTTATTTTATTAAAGAATTTAATTGATATACACTAACAATGTAAAGATTTTTTATACTATCAGTTAATCACAATCACTGATTTATTTGAAAGGTTTGACTTTTATTTTAAACATTTAAAAAGTAATACAAACGGATGATTGTGATGTATTGACCGTGTAAATTTTTGTGTAAATTTTTTTACACTGACAGTGCATAACAATTAATCTCTTTATAAAAATAAAATAATAGCAAAAAATATTGGGATTAAAAAATATATAAGATTATATTTTTAATTTCGAAAAACAAAAAATAAATATATTCAATAAAATTAATATTTTCTTTAATAAATTTAGATTAAAATTAAAATTAAAAATAACACAATTTACATTAAAATTAATTAGTAAAATAGAACAAGTAGGATTAAAAATACCATTTTAATTTTACAAAAATAAAATAAAAAATTCTATGCAACAACTATAAAATCTTAAAAAATATGTCGCAAATGAGATATTATGTATTAAAATCATCTTAAAGAAAATAAATCTAAAAAAATCAATACATGATTTTGGTTTAGTTTTAACAAAGTCTGTTATTATTTTTAGAAAATAATTATTTTAATTTAAAAGAAACAAAATTATTATACTTTCATTATTTTTTTTAAAGAAAACAACAGAAAATCTGAAGTGAAATCCGCAGGTTTCTTTCCTGCAGATTTTCCTTTCTTGCGTATATCTGAAAATGTGAATTTCGCAGAAAACTCCGGACGTATTTCGGCGGAATGTGCTACCAATCTTTGTTCCAAACTATTTTTTATTTAATAAAGTTTCAGAAAAATCCGCAGGTATAACGCAGAAATGTTTCACCACAGAACTCAGTATTTCTAGTAGTGTGTTTTCACAAGAATTCTACTTTTGGGCAATGGTGTGAGACCGTTATTTGCACGCGACCCTTATACCGATCGAATTCGTGAAAGTCGTAACGAAATCGCAACGCGACCGCGACCTTTTTTAAAACCTTGCTTGTAGCTATGTTCTTTTCTCAAACTATAAACATTGAAAAAAAACACACCAAGAGTTCGTAACTAAATTATTATATATCTTACTGTATGTATTCCTGTATCAGAAGTGCAAGTAACAACACCTTCAGTGCACGTTCTTTTACTACCATTGACACCATTGCTAGCTATTGCAAAGAGTTTAACACGTTAATCACACAAAATATTGCAAGTAACCTACAGAATAAAATATAGATTATAAATAATTCCAGTAGAAAATAGAGCCAAAAAAACCTTTTTTAAAACCTTGCTTATAGCTATGTTCTTTTCTCAAACTATAAACATTGAAAAAAAAACACCAAGAGTTCGTAACTAAATTATTATATATCTTACTGTATGTATTCCTGTATCAGAAGTGCAAGTAACAACACCTTCAGTGCACGTTCTTTTACTACCATTGACACCATTGCTAGCTATTGCAAAGAGTTTAACACGTTAATCACACAAAATATTGCAAGTAACCTACAGAATAAAATATAGATTATAAATAATTCCAATAGAAAATAGAGACAAAAAAACACAATCCGAAACTGTTTAAAAAATTAACTCCACGTGCTATAACAAAAATGGAAAAAATGTTGAAACTTTACTTGCTTTTCCTTTGTTCCTTAGTACTCAGCAAGGATGTGAAGAGAAAATGCACCAAAATTAGTATACCTTTTGGGTGTAAACCATAGAGATTGTGGGAATACTGGTGGATGATATTATAGATGGCTCCATGAACAAGGCTTTGGATGTTAGCTGCAGAGTTGCAGTAATAGTTCATCATGTGTTATCTAAATATTCGACAAAATCATCTATAAAAAAATTTAACGTAGTTGAGTTGAATGGTTGTTAAACTTTATTCAATTTTGTTTTTATTTTATTTTTAGTAAAAAAGAAATCAAAATAGTCATGTTCAATTAATATGTCTAGTTATGTTCAATTATCAACCAAAGTGCTGGACAAAAATTGTTTGTTCGAATTTTGAGATTGAATTTGTTAGGGATTGACTATAATTTTAAGAGTGGATTAGCTACGAAATTTTATTGGTTCAAGTATGTTGTTGCCTTTAAACATGTGGTATGTAACGTTAGTATCCTTGTCACACTGACATTGTTACGTGTATGCTCAGTCATAAAAAAAAATCACATGGCATACCACATTAGTTTCTGTTAACAGACGTTAATAGAAGAGACCAAAAATGTGGACGAAAAACACTAGTAGGACCATTATTTGATGAAAAAATTTGGAGGCACTAAAATTGAATTATAGTCTTTTTATAAGGACCAAAAACATATTTAACCCTTTAATTTAAAAAGTTGCTTGTAAGATAACGTTGTTATCTCACAATCATCTTCTTCGCGAGAAGCTTTCAAGCAAACTTATTGTTATTCAATTGATGAATGTTCTTTGAAGATTCTACCGGAGATTGATTCTTTGAGATATCTCATTGATGTTGAATCTTTGAAGATATTGCTTGTTTAGACTTCTTCCTCTAGATGAAAATTCTTCGATCTTCTTCACATTTTCTTCTTGATGAAGTTTCTCCATTGAACGTTCAATCTTCCAAGGATTATTCGTTCACCAAGACCGTTCTTTCAAAAAAAGACTATTGGAGTTGACTTTCCGTCTTCTTCTTCTTCTTCTTCTACAAAAGAGTTCTTTAATGAAGTTGCTAGAGATTCTTCTAGATTTTAGTTCGTCCTTCATCTTTATAACAGTTGTATCAACTCGTTTTTTCCACTACTACGGAAAACACCTCTCATAAAGGTTGGAAAAGGGATACAACCACGTCCAACAAACCGTTGTGAGGTAAGGTGTGATTGTATGTATGGTTCTTTCCACCACGATCGTGTGACCATAATTATAAGTCAAGTAGCGCACAACCTATCACAACAGTTACTTTAAACAATTATTATTATATGTCTCAACCTATCACAATGGTTACTTTAAACAACCTTTGTTGTATGTCTTTTAATTAAAAAAATGCAACAACAAGAACAACAACAACAACAACAATAAGAAGAACAACAAGAACAAAAAAAAGAACAATAAGAACTACAACAAGAACAACAAGAATAAGAATAACAACAATAACAACCACTACGCCAAAAACTGGAATAGACAGCGCCCCTTAGAGGGCGCTTTATTACAAAAGCGCACTCTAAAGTGAAGAGAAAAAATAAGGAGCATACTATTGGAATAGACAGCGCATTTTAGAGGGCGCTTTTGTAACAAAGCGCACTCTAAAGTGAAGTGAAAAAATAATGAGGAAATGGAGGGACACCAATAGAGGACGCTTTATTGAAAGCGCCCTCTAAGGGTAACCTTAGAGGGCGCTTTTTAAAAAGCGCTCTCTATGTCCATGTACATTTCCAGTTTATAAGGCGCTTTTGGAAAGCCTTAGAGAGCGCTTTTAGAAGCGTCCTCTTAGGCCCCCTTTAGAGGGCGCTTTTGTAACAAAGCGCTCTCTAAAGTGAAGTCAAAAAAAAAAATAATGAGGAAATGGAGGGACAACAATAGAGGGCGCTTTAGTGAAAGCGCCCTCTAAGGTTACCCTTAGAGGGCGCTTTTAAAAAAGCGCTCTCTAAGTCCATGTACATTTCCAGTTTAGAAGGCGCTTTTGGAAAGCCTTAGAGAGCGTTTTCAGAAGCGCCCTCTTAGGCCCCCTTTAGAGGGCGCTTTTTTTAGAAAAGCGCTCTCTAAGGTCCCCTTTAGTAAACATTAAAATTATAACATATACTGCATGTCTCTTTATTTTCCCTCTCTATAAGCTATTTCGTTTACGTAACTGGGTTTTCTCTCTACTGCGATTACTCTCTACTGCGATTACTCTCGTCCTCCGTTCGTTCTCCCTCCCTCACCGTCATCGTCGCCGTCGCCTTTTTCTGCTGCTGCGTTCACGTTCACTGAGTTATCTGCGTCCACCGTCACTGTTCACTTTCTTCTCCATCGTTACCGTCACCTTGAAGGTATTTCTCTTCTCCATCGTTACCGTTCACTTTCTTCATGTGTTTGATTAGGGCATTTTTTAAACTTAGTTTTACATTTTGTGCATTATGTTGATTAATGTTGTTTAGGGCAAACTGAGTTTTTTATTTCTGATTGAAAACTGATATCATTTTAAGTGTGTTTGAGCTTGTGCTTGGAAGTTTGATGATTATGGATGCAAGTTTGTTCATGTTCCAAACACCATAAGTTTGCATTGGTCTTTTGCATGCAGTAGGTGTGTGTGAGTTTGTATTCAATAATGATAAAAAAAAAGAGTTTAGATTGTTGTAACATGAGAGAAATGGAAGGTATATGAATGTGTTCACGTATTGAATCATTGTCTTACTTGGGTCTTATTGAATCATTTCTATATTACAGATAAAATGGCTAACCAAGACGATACCCATGACGCGAATGGATCACGTAACAATGTTGAAAAAGAAATCAAACGAGGATTGACTGTTATGAAGTCAATCATTCGTGCAAGAGACAAGGGTGTAAAATTTGAAGTACATTGGAGTGCTGAAGACCAACTAATTGAGCCTAACGGTTCAATGTTGGCAAGTTACATTGGTTTCCTTGTTCGACAACATATTCCGATTACATATGATAATTGGAGAAGTCCGGACTTGAAGGTTGGCAAAGAAAAAATATGGTCGGAGATACAGGTACTTACCATATATTGTTATATGTTTTTTTTGTTGACTATTTGTTGACCATATATTGTTATAATATTACTTTATAATAACACACTCCATGTGTATGTTTTTTAGAGATCCTTTTACATCGATGAAAGCCGGCAAAAATATTGTATTCAATTGGCCGGAAAAAGACTCCGAGGATTTCGATCCTTTTTGTCCAACAAATTTCTCAAGGATGAGGAAGGAAAATTTGTTGAAGCAGAACGGCCAATGAAGTATGCCGAGATTATTTCAGCCGATGAATGGGATAACTTTGTCGCCAAACGAAGAAACGAAAAATTCCATGTAATGTCTATTAATTATGGTATTATACAATTGTTAAGTTACTTGGTTCTAATATGCCTTAAACTTTTTTATCCAGGAAGTAAGCGACAAAAATCGGAAAAGGGCATCAAAACCCGCGTATCCGTACAAAAAAGGGCGTACGGGATATGCACGGTTACAACAAAGAATTGTGAGTATATTCAAATGCTATGAGCTTATACATTGTCACAATATGTTATAATTGATGATCTTATAATCTAATTCAATGTGTAGCTAGCCGAGGAGAAAAGTGACGCAACATCTCTTCCGGAGCACGTATTATGGAAGGCTGCTCGGGTTGGGAAGGATGGGGCTGTCGTTGAAGCGGTCCAAAATGTTTATGACGAATGTGTAAGTATATGTAACATTATTTCTTTAATTATATCGAAAATTTTGTTAGACATATAATTCATTTTTAATCTCCTCTAATAATATTTCAGGAGACTTTATCCTAAACCTTACCTTCAACCGAGGTCCAGGATTGCAGGAGCGTACTTAGTCGAGTACTAAATGTTCCTGAGTATTCCGGTCGTGTGAGGGGTAAGGGTTTTGGTGTGACTCCGTCGTCATTTTATAAAAAACCAAAAACAAAAAATCCTACCAACAAAGAGGTGATGGAGACCTTGGCGGAGTTAAGGGCACAAGTACTCCAACTGCAAAACGAGAATGCAAGGTATAGAGAGGAAAGGTGCGCTTCCGAGGCAAAAGATACTAGTGACCGAGCTAGTATCAATTGTCAACCGAAATTTCCCGAGGTAATTATATATGTTATTATGAAATTAAAATAGCACTTTTTTACTTGACACATATACACGTTAACAATAACATTTATTATTGGTTTAGGGCATTTCACCTTGTCAGCTGTATCTATCGTCACCAACTTATCGCATAGTTGGCAAGGGAAAAGTGCACAATACTTCGGGTGAATTACTTCGCCATAATACCCTCCCGGTGGGATATATGAAAGTTTCGGTTGACCTTGTATTAGATACGAACGCCCTTCTACCATTACCTGACATTGTTTCAGAGACAATGTTGATGCGAGATGCAGTCGGATCCTTTGTTGGTTGGCCGTCAGATCTAATTTTCCCTGATGCCGAGGTATATATGTTCTAAATGATTATGAATATTTAGTATTCACATTTCAATTCAGCTACAATTATGATATTTAATCAATCCTTATTACATGGTAATGTTAGACACCTACAAGACCCACACATAAAGTTGGTAAAGGGATTTCAAGACGCATCGAGTCGGTTGCATCTCAAAAAGAGGTACAAATATATATACCCATTGAATTATATACGCAACGATTCTGTTGCATCACAAAAAGTCATGATTTATTTTATATGAATTTTTAGGTTCCCGGTCGAAAGTTGAAAAGCGCTGCTAAGGATATTCCAACGACGTCCGGGACAAAATCTCAAATTATGATGCATCTTGAGAAAATGGTGGATGAGTCCGATATTATGCACGGGGCCATTCGTAGTATAGATTTTGATGAAGGTGTTTTCGGAGCTGCTCATTTCGAAATAATTGCAAAGGAGGACATGCAACAACTTTTTGAACACGACGAATTGGGCATCGCTGTCATTCATACATACATATGGTACTCCGATCAATCTATAATTTACTTAGTTGAACAATTTATTTACACATATCAATGAGTAGTCTAATGTTTATTATGTTTCTATTTAAGGTATATGTATGTAACATTGATGCGGGGAACTGAATTGTGTAACCGTTTCAATTTTATTGCTGCTTCCCGTATCAACGCAACGTTAATAACGAAAAATCCAACATCCGTAAAGAATGATCTAGTCGATAGATTCAAGGCGGCCGGCGATAATACTACACCCAGTTTGTATTTTTTACCGTTTAATTCTGGCAACGGGTTAGATTTTCTTACTAATAATTTCATTCTAATCTATGTATATCTTTTACGTAGAAAATTTTCATTCATCTAAATTTTTGTTTTATTTTACAGTGGTCACTGGGTGTTGGTTGCTATGGATCTTTCGAGACTAATAGTGTATTATCTCGATTCGTTATCGGGTGATTGGAGTAAATATCCGAGTATGAAGAAGACGGTTGACGCGCAAGTGAAATTCCCCTAAATATTCGTGTGTATTTGTATATTTAATTATGTCTGTCAGATTGATCTCAATATACGTTTTTATTTTGTTAGGGCAATAATAAAATTTAGATCGAAAAAGAATTATCGTAATAGGAAGGACATTACCTGGGTCAGAGTTCAGGTATATATTAAGTATCTTATTTTTGCTTATAATAGTGTTTGTTTTTTTGCTTATAATAGTGTTTGTAAGAAATTAACTATATATATATTGTTTGTTTTTCTGTGTAGTGTCCTCAGCAAAATAATTCGGTCGATTGCGGATTTTTTGTATTGAGATTTATGAGAGATATCATTGCGTTGAATCGTATAGACATCCCAAAAATGGTATGGAATAATAACTTAGGGTTTATTTTAATATTATCGGATATTTCATCTAATTTGTTACTAAATCATGAATATGTTTTATTCTCTTAATTATAGTACTTTGAGGAATACAAATCTTACTCAAGAGCTCATTTGGATGAAATGAAGGATGAATTGTGTCAATTCATTGTTGATCAAAGAATCATATAGCTAGGTTGTATATTGTTGTACATATATGTATGGAATGTTGTTGTTGTATGCTGTTGTTGTATATATGTTGTATATTGTTGTTGTACTTTTACTAAATCATGAATATGTTGTTGTATATTGTTGATCAAAGAATCATATATTAATGTTGTATATATGGAGGATTAATGTTGTATATAAATGGATTCATGTTGTATATATCAATGGATTAATGGTGTATAACATTAGATTAAAGGATGAAATCAATATGAATTTTACACTTTTGCAGCATGCGAACAGGTTACCAATTAAATATCCACTGTTTTTCAAACAAATTTTTTTAAAATAACTAACACTTTAGAGGGCGCTTTGTCCAGAAAGCGCCCTCTAAACACTTTACATTGACAACTTTAGAGGGCGCTTTTTCCTGAAAGCGCCCTCTAAACACTTTACATTGACAACTTTAGAGGGCGCTTTTTCCAGAAAGTGCCCTCTAAGGTGTCCCTTTATGGACCACTCCAGAGGGCGCTTTTTTTTGAAAGCGCACTATAATGTGGCCACTTTAGACAGCGCTTTCTCCAGGAAAACAAAGCGCTGTCTTTACCTATGCCAGCGCCACTTTAGAGGGCGCTTAAAAGCGCTGTTATAGGCCAAAATAAGCGCCCTCTTTTCCCTTATTTGGCGTAGTGAACAACAAAAAGAACAACAAGAATAACAACAACAAGAAGAACAACAACAAGAACAACAAAAAGAACAACAACAACTAGCATTTCTAACTTAGATCCATGTTTGCTTTATCTCATTTAAGTTGGAGAAGCGGTGATGGAGTTGTGAAATTTGTTAATGAAAAAATGATATTTTCGAGTTTTATTTATGGAAGAAATGATGTTTTGGAGCTTGGTTTAGTGAAGAAATAGAGTGTCTTAAATGGAAGATGGTGTTTGGAGGTAGAAGATGAAGTTCGTCTAAGTTGGAAGTTCAAATAAGTTTTAGGTTTCACGTGCATCACTAATGGTAGTATCTTGAGCGTTGATACTCACTAAATGGACGAAAAATATTTTTTTAAGGACGGCAAAAAAACTCAATAAACAAGATTATTTTTCCCTATGACCTTGAGTGACTTTTCACCACGTTTGGAAGTTCCAACCTTGCTAAAAAGTGACTTAAAAATAAATAAATAAATTTGTAGGTGCTAGGGTTCGAACTGATGACCATGCACAACTTTTCATCATGGTTGGAAGTTCCAACCGTTGTAAGAAATGACTTAAAAATAAATTAAAAAACCAAAATTGTAGGTGCTTGGATTCGAACTCATGACCATGAACCACTTTTCACCACGGTTGGAAGTTCCAACCGTGGTAAAAAGTGGCTTAAAAATAAATAAAAAACAAAATTGTAGATGCTAGGATTCAAACTCATGATCAGACGCCACTTTTCACCAAGGTTGGAAGTTCCAACCATGGTGAAAAGTGGCTTAAAAATGAAAATAAAAGGAAAGCGCCTAGGTGAATAAATTCTACGACGGTGGATACTTTGGCCGAAGTGAAATGATGTTACGAAAGGTACTTTTTATAGTAGTTTCCTTCTTAGATTTTTCTTGAAAGTTGCAAACATTCTCTTCTTCTGATTTAAGGATTGGATCATGTTTCACATTCCAGTTGTTAACTCTTAATATTTGTTAGCAACGAAAGTTCTAACATAGATTCCAAGATTTCTAAATTTCGAACACCATTTGAGAAAATAACTTTGACATTCATCTGGTGTTTTGCCTCGTGCGTTCATTCCCTCTTGTCCAATACTTGGAGATACTTCATAGATCATTTCAAGAGTGTCTCACATTTCCTTTATGGAATTACGATTAAGGACATAAAGAAATTAATTTTCATTTAAAGACATAACTAAAAAAAATCTAGTTTTAAAATCAATTTCAAACTTTCTCTTGTCATCTTCGGTCCAAAGAAAAACATGTTTATCTACTACTTTACCATTAACGCGTTGAGTAGGAATAAATGGACCATTGATTATTGTTTCCAACATTTCAAGATAAAACCTTTTAATGAATATTTTAAATCTATTTTTCAATAATTAAAACATGTCACCATTAAGTGGTGAAGGTGTGTTTAGGAAAGTCCTACTGTTAAAAGAAGTGTTGGAAGTCATCTTCCTCCCGGGACAATTAGCCTCTAAGTAGGAGTTAGTCTTTGATGTCAGTTGTTGGATATGTGACTCCATTCATAAGACAGGGGTGAATTTGGAGTTTGAAAAGCTTTGGTTTAAAACAAAATCATTTGTTAAATCAGAGTTTAAAAATATTTTGTAAAACAAAAGAATAGATCTGCAGCAGAAATCTAAAGGAAAGAAAAATCATGGAAAATAAAAGAGTTGGGGGAAGAGAAATAACACCAGAGAATTATACAGGTTTGGACTTAAGTTTACCTACTTATGTCTCTAAGAATTATTCTTGAGAGTATCCATTAAACTTGAGACCTTTTAGAAGGATGTACCAACGAACCTCCTTATACAAGTAAATGAAGTTTTCAGACTAACTTTCAAACCAAACAGAGAACACAACTTAGATTGGTTAGTCTCCAAACATTGAACACGGCTTAGAGAAGTTAGTCTTCAAACAAAACATCGAACAATACTTAGAGTGGCTAGTCTCAAAGCCAAATAGAGATTTTGTACAGGTTGATACTGCACTGAGACGAATTTTTGAGTTAACTATCCTATGAACTAAATCGCAGTTTTATAGGCTGGCCACGAACTGAATCAGGATTTATACCTAGTTGATATCAAATCTACTTGTCATACCCCGATTTGGATCCTGAATTGTTTCTATTTTATTTATTTTTTTGGCACTTGGCCTAAAGTTCATTTGCATACATTCATTCCCAAATCCATATTTTGTGATAAACATTGGTTATTATCTAGCTTTTTGATCCTGGTGCGTTGTGATTACAAAATGGATTTTAGTTATTTGACTTTTTAATTTTCAATTTTAATTTAATTTCAAAGTAAATCTAATTCCAAATTTCAAGTTAATCTTAATTGTGTTTTACTAATGATTCAAACTCTAATTGATTTTAATTTCCAAATGAATGTTAGAGTTGATATCAAAGTAATTTTAACAAATTATAGATTGATTCGATTTTATTTGGTTTTGTTGGTTTTTTTTTATTTTAAATTGACATTTTGATTAGTCTTAGATTTATTTCTAAAATCCATATTCATTTCTATAACCACAAATTCATTTCATTCAAACCAAGTTTGTTACAACCTTTTTTGTTGTTTTTTTTTTAACATACCTGAACTTCTTATAGCTCTGGATAAATTCTTGATCTCTCTCGATTACAATTTACATCAAATATTCTTGAATATAGCCTAAGCATAAATAAAAACTCATATGATTTTCTAACCTAGCAACAGTTTCATGAATTTCTCGGCTTGAAGTAATATATTAGTGTACAAGCAAAGACATTAGAAGCTTTTCTTGACAGACTAGCTTCCATAAGGTACATGATAATGTTTAGTGATCAGAGTTTAAACAAGACTGAAATAAGCATCGGAAGTGAAAACAATAAGCCGATGATTTGCTTGAACCATCTCGGTTACAGTAGGCCAGTCATCTCCTTTTTTTGGCATCTTGGACATAGGAAACCAAATGCTTCAAGAATCTTCGGTTCTTTCTTCATGGCTAAGTCTCAAATCACTCCAATGGAAAGCATGAGTTTCATTCTAACAACATGTTTCCTCTTGAGTATAGTCTTATCTTCAACAAATGCTGAGTTTACCAAAACCACTTACATCATTCAAATGGAAAACTCGGCGAAACCAGAAGTGTTCTCCAGTCATCTAGATTGGTATTCATCAAAAGTAAAATCAGTTTTGTCTAAATCAGTAGATGCTGAAATGGACAACAATGATGATGAAGAGAGAATCATTTATAGTTACAGTACTGCTTTTCATGGAATGGCTGCTAAGTTAAGCACAGAAGAAGCGAAAAAGCTAGAATCTGAAGATGGTGTTGTAGCTATATTCCCTGATACAAAGTATGAACTACACACTACAAGAAGTCCTTATTTTCTTGGTCTTGAACCGATTCAAACCAACAACAAAAGTTGGTCGGAAAAACGAGTTAGCCATGATGTTGTAGTTTTGGACACTGCTATTTGGCCTGAGAGTGAGAGTTTCAATGACGTCGGTACCTTCTCATTGGAAAGGTGCATGTGAAACTGGTAGAGGGTTTCAAAAAACATCGTTGTAACAAGAAGATTGTAGATGCGAGAATCTTCTACCATGGATATGAAGCAGCAACTGGTAAGATTGATGAGTAAGCAGATTACAAATCACCAAGAGATCAAGATGGTCATGGAACTCACACTGCAGCTACTGTTGCTGGATCTCCAGTTCATGGTGCTAATCTTCTTGGTTATGCTTATGGAACCGCAAGAGGAATGGCACCAGGTGCAAGAATTACAGCTTACAAAGTGTGTTGGACTGGTGGATGTTTCAGCTCAGATATTCTATCAGCGGTTGATACAGCAGTAGCCAACGGAGTACAAGCAGAAATTTAAAGCATTGGAAGCGATGGTCGAGCAAGTCAAACTTGAGGGCATTTCCACGCAATCCACCAATGCTTTGTCAAACAAGTCTGTGAAGAACGCTCGCCAAGTCATTAAGGTTCCGTTTTCCTGCAAATGCGGCAACAAAACCGGTAAGTCCAACAATTTACCACGGTACAAAATAAAACCAGGTGACACGTTAAGCGAAATAGCGACGGTTCGTTTTGCCGGTTTGGTGAAGTATCAACAGATCCAAACTGTAACACCCTTCTAAAATACCCCAATAATTAATTAAAACAACCAAACATAAATCAGAGTAGATATGCAATTTAAGGGTGTCACACTTGACACTTCACACCATGTTCCAAATTAACTCGTCATGCTCATTTATTCATCAAAATAAACATTTGCATAATTCGCAGTGGATAAAAAATATAACAACATGCAAAACATGTAACACATTACATGTATAGTTGTTCAGCAACCAAAAATGAAAACGAGTAAAACATCCCGTCCCGATGTTACATCTACCAGAGCATGACCCACTAAGGAACTACACTAGACTCCAAGGACTAGCTTCTACTCAATCACTGCTCGTTACCTGAAACATAGCTGTAAGGGTGAGTTCCTCAATCGATATAATAAGCATTATAAAATATCATGTAATGCTAAGTAAATTAACACATTCATTCACCCTAATCAGATCACACCTTCAGCAACGGCAATATCAACTCATCATCACAATCATACTCAACATAAACATCAAAACACACGTATAATATTGGAACACATCCATTCATATTATACACAATACATACATTATGCAATGAGACTCCATGCATGCGGTACCGACTATTCGTGAACATATAGTTCAACCTCACCGATCAAATCCAGATACGGCTACCAAGCTCACTAGTCCCACTCATTTGAGACCTAGTGACTCACTCACTAATTCCTCACCATGGGAATTAGCTACCACCCCAAGGGCTATGCTATGCACGCTAATCACCTAGCATGCAAACATCAACAACAATCCATAATAATTCACTCACTAATTCCTCACCATGGGAATTAGCTACCACCATAAAGGCCACAATATGCAGGCTAAATCACTTAGTCATGCAAACATCAACAATCATCCACAATGGACATGTGCTCACACTCTAAGCCATAAACAGTCCATTCACAATTGCATACATAATAGAGACATTCACAGCATTATGCATACACTCATACATCATCAACATATTTATCACATAATCATATCATGTCATGCCACATAATCAATCACAGTATTAGCACACTCTACTAATACCCCTACTGCTCAAAACAACGGAAAATGATCCCTATTACATCATACGCCAATATAGGCCAACCCTCAAATATGCACACCATATTTAAATATAAAATTTTCACTTTTCACACAGTGTTAACCGGTTAACGCCCTGGGTTAACCGGTTAACGCAACACAGAACACGCTTCCTGGCAATTCACAACAGTGTTAACCGGTTAATGTAACACCCTTCTAAAATACCCCAAATATTTAATTAAAACAACAAATATATACATCAGAGTAAAGGTGCAATTAAGGGTGTCACACAATCATTTCACAACATTCACCATAATATTTAGTCATGCTCATTATTTAACTCAAAACATAAAACATTGCACAATACGCAACGGATAGAGATCAAATCGATCATTCAAAACATGTAACATATTCTATGTAAGAATGATTCAACAAGGTAAAACATCCCGTCCCGATGTTACATCTATCAGAGCATGACCCACTAAGGAACTACACTAGACTCCAAGCACTAGCTCCTACTCAATCACTGCTCGTTACCTGAAAAATAGTTGTAAGGGTGAGTTCCTCAATCGATATAATAAGCATTATAAAATATCATGTCATGTTAAGTAATTTAACACATTAATCACCCTAATCACATCACACATTCAGTAACGGCATATTAATTCAAATATCATACTCAATACCAATACAACTCATACTCATACTCAATATCAACACAAACACACGTATAATATTGGAATACATCCATTCATATTATACGCCATACACATATTATGCAATGAGACTCCATGCATGCGGTACCGACTATTTGTGAACATATAGTTCACCTCACCGATCAAATCCAGATACGGCTACCAAGCTCACTAGTCCCACTCATTTGAGACCTAGTGACTCACTCACTAATTCCTCACCATGGGAATTAGCTACCACCCCAAGGGCTATGATATGCACGCTAATCACCTAGCATGCAAACATCAACAACAATCCACAATACTAACTCACTAATTCCTCACCATGGGAATTAGCTACCACCATAAAGGCCACAATATGCAAGCTAAATCACTTAGTCATGCAAACATCAACAATCATCCACAATGGACATATGCTCACACTCTAAGCCATAACAGTCCATTCATAATTTCATACATGATAGATACATTCACAACATTATGCATACCATCGTACATCATCAACATATTTACCACATAATCATATCATGTCATACTACATAATCAATTACAGTATTAGCACACTCTACTAATACCTATACTGCTCAAAACAACGGGAAATGATCCCTACTCTAGCATACATCAGCTAAATTACATCACTCAGCTGAACAACCAAAAACTGCACAACCACAGCACAGAAAAATCACAATCCTGCCCATACGCGTATTGCCTAGTCCCATACGCGTATGGCCCATTTCTCAGCCAATCCCATACGCGTATTGCCTGCCTCATACGCGTATGCTACGCGTACCACATCCTCATACGCGTACCAACAGAGACAAAACTACGTTAAAATCATCATCTTCCTCATCCATACGCGTATTGCCTAGTGCCATACGCGTACCAGGCCATCTCATACGCGTATTGCCTAGTGCCATACGCGTATGACCAGAAACCAGATCTCCAGATCTGCTATGGGTTTTCTCTGCTACGAGATCCCTCAATTCTAACCTTTCACAGTCCAAATTTTACACACAATTCATTCATATCATCTAACACGAATCATACACTTTCGATTTCACAAATTGCTAACCTTTCTACCTCTAATTCCTACGAATTTTCTTCAATTATAATCCAATTTCGTTCATCCCAAAAGTTTACAATTTCATCATGCATCATTCAAATCAGAGGAAATTCAATGGTTTATCACTACCCATTACATGTTATCCCATAATACCCATTAAACGATGATAAACCCCCTTACCTGAATTAATCCGGCGAATCTTTAAGCTTCAAGCTTTTCCTCTCTTCAACCCTTGTTCTCTGGCTCTTTGCCCTTTTCCCTTTTCCACTTTTGAGTCGTTTCTCTGTTTTCACGTGAAAACCTCTTTTTACCAAATGGGACCTTTTTACTGATTCCAACTTTTATTCCAATAAAATAATAACCCAATAATAATAATTCCAATAATAATATTCCAATTATTTAATTAAATTAATAAATATATTATTAACTTAAATTAAATAATTATCTTATTTTATCGGGGTGTTACAACTCTCCCCCACTAAAAGAGTTTTCGTTCTCGAAAACATACCTTAAGCGAATAACTCTGGGTAAGACTCCTTCATCTGACTCTCAAGTTCCCAAGTCACATTGCCACCTGCTGGTCCTCCCCAAGCTACCTTTACCAAAGCAATCTCTTTACCCCGCAACTGCTTCAACTCTCGATCCTCGATTCTCATAGGTGATGTTTCAATAGTCAGGTTATCTCTCACCTGTACATCATCTACTTGGACTACATGCGACGGATCAGGAATGTACCTCCTCAACTGAGACACATGAAAAACCTCATGCAAATTCGCAAGTGACGGCGGTAAAGCGATACGATAGGCTACCTCCCCTATCCTCTCCAAAATCTGATAAGGACCAATAAATCGAGGTGTCAACTTCTTCGACTTCAAAGCTCGGCCAACCCCAGTTATCGGAGTAACGCGAAGAAACACATGATCTCCCTCTTGGAACTCAAGTGACTTCCTCCTCTTGTCGTGATAACTCTTCTGACGACTCTGAGCAATCCTCATCTTCTCCTGAATCATCTTAATCTTCTCCGTAGTTTGTTGAACAATCTCCGGTCCAACCACAGCACTCTCACCGGACTCATACCAACATAAAGGTGTCCGACATCTCCTACCATACAAAGCTTCAAACGGTGCCATACCAATGCTCGAATGAAAACTATTGTTGTAGGTAAACTCAATCAAAGGCAAATAACAATCCCAAGCACCTCCCTTTTCCAAAACACAAGCCCTCAACAGATCCTCTAGTGACTGAATCGTCCTCTCAGTCTGACCATCAGTCTGCGGATGATATGCAGAACTCAATCTCAGCTTAGTTCCCAAAGCCCTCTGCAAACCTTCCCAGAACTTCGATGTAAATCTAGGATCTCTGTCCGAAACAATACTCGACGGAATACCATGCAAACTTACAATTCTCTCAATATACAACTCAGTTAATCTCTCTAACGGATAATCCATTCTGATCGGAATAAAATGAGCCGATTTTGTCAATCTGTCAACAATCACCCAAATAGCTTCAAAATTCTTAATTGTCCTCGGTAAACCAGAAACAAAATCCATACTGATACTATCCCACTTCCACTCTGGAATAGCCAACGGTTGCATTAGCCCAGACGGCTTCTGACGCTCAATCTTTGACTTCTGACAAGTCAAACAAGAATAAACAAAACTCGCAATTTCTCTCTTCATTCCCGGCCACCAAAATAACTTTTTCAAATCATGATACATCTTCGTAGCTCCAGGATGAATACTCAGGCCACTACGATGTCCTTCCTCAAGAATACTCTTCTTAAGTTCGATAACATCCGGAATACACACCCGATTACCAAATTTCAAAACACCATTCTCATCAACTCTGAATTCACCACCTTGACCTTGATTCACTAGAGTCAACTTATCAACCAAAAGCACATCGGATTTCTGACCCTTCCTAATCTCATCCAGAATACCACTCGTTAACTTCAACATTCCCAATTTAACACTATTGTGAGTACTCTCACACACCAAACTCAAGTCTCTAAACTGCTCAATTAAATCCAATTCCTTAACCATTAACATAGACATATGTAATGATTTCCGACTCAATGCATCAGCCACTACGTTTGCTTTACCCGGATGGTAATTCAAACTAAAGTCATAATACTTCAAAAACTCTAACCATCTCCTCTGTCTCATATTCAGCTCTTTCTGATCAAACAAATACTTTAAACTTTTATGGTCACTGAAAACCTCAAATCTTGACCCATACAAGTAATGCCTCCATAACTTCAGAACAAATACCACAGCTGCCAACTCTAAATCGTGTGTCGGATAGTTCCTCTCATGAACCCTCAGTTGTCTCGAAGCATAAGCTACAACCTGCTTATTCTGCATCAAAACACCACCTAAACCCAACAATGAAGCATCACAGTAAACCTCAAATGATTCCGACGAACTCGGCAATATCAGAATAGGAGCAGTAGTCAACCTTCTCTTTAACTCTTGGAAACCTTCTTCACATCTTGAGTCCCAAACAAACGCTTGCCCCTTTCTAGTCAACATCGTCAACGGTAACGCCAACTTAGAAAACCCCTCAATGAATTTCCTATAGTAACCTGCAAGTCCAAGAAAACTCCGAATCTCAGCAACAGACTTAGGAGCTTCCCACTTAGATACCGCTTCTATCTTAGAGGGATCAACAGCAACACCACCTCTTGAAACCACGTGACCAAGAAAGCTAACCTCTTCTAACCAAAATTCACACTTCGACAGTTTAGCAAATAACTTCTTTTCTCGTAGAACTCCTAAAACCACTCTCAAATGTTCAGCATGCTCTTCTTCAGATCTCGAATACACCAAAATATCGTCAATAAACACCACAACAAACTTGTCTAGGTACGGATGGAAAATCCTATTCATATACTCCATAAATACCCCAGGCGCATTAGTCACACCAAAAGGCATTACAGAATACTCATAATGTCCATACCTTATTCTGAAAGCAGTCTTCTGAATATCCTCAGTTTTTACACGTATCTGATGATATCCCGACCTTAAATCTATTTTGCTGAACACACTCGCCCCAACCAACTGATCCATCAAATCATCAATCCTCGGCAAAGGATACCGATTCTTGATCGTCACTTTATTCAGTTGCCTGTAGTCCACACACAACCTCATAGTGCCTTCTTTCTTCTTAACCAATAGCACTGGTGCACCCCACGGTGACACACTCGGACGAATAAATTTCTTATCCAACAGATCTTCCAACTGACTCTTCAATTCAGTTAACTCAACAGCAGACATACGGTACGGAGCCATCGATATCGGCCTAGTACCAGGTACCAAATCAATCGAGAACTCAACTTCACGCTCTGGCGGTAATTCATTCACTTCTTCAGGAAACACATCAGGAAAATCACACACCACGGCTAGATCGCAAATCACCAGTTTATCTTTAGCCTCCAAAGTCGCTAACAGCATAAACAACTCTGCCCCATCTGCTACTGCCTCATTCACCTGCCTTGCTGATAGAAACAAACTCTTCCCTTCCTCAATCTCAGGGAAGATCACAGTCTTATCAAAACAATTGATAGAAACTCAGTTAAATACCAACCAGTTCATACCCAAGATAACATCAATCTGCACTAGTGGAAAACACACGAGGTCCATCCTAAAGTCTCTACCAAAAATACTCAAAGGACAATTTAAACAAACTGAAGTAGTAGTCACGGAACCCTTCGCAGGAGTATCAATCACCATACTTCCATGCATCTCAGATATCTCTAAATTAAGTTTCACAGCACAATCCAAAGATATAAAGGAATGAGTCGCACCTGTGTCAATAATAGCTACAAGAGGAGAGCCATTAATATAACACGTACCTCGGATCAAACGATCATCTGCAGAAGTCTCAGAACCCGATAAAGCAAAGACCTTGCCTCCCGACTGGTTCTCTTTCTTCGGCTTAGGACACTGTGGACTGATATGACCCACCTCTCCACAGTTGAAACAAGTCACAGTCTTCAACCGGCACTCTGCAGCCAAGTGACCACCTTTTCCGCACTTGAAACACTTCTTCTCATTACTGGTACACTCATGGATACGATGTCCAGCCTGACCACATCTATAACACTTAGCAGGGGCACTGGAGTCTCCCCACTAGGTCTCCTCATCCCACTCTGTCACTGGAAACCCTTGCCAGCTGCATACGGTTTCCCACGATCATTCTGATTCTTGCCTTTCCTATCAACCCTTTGTTGATAGCTCTCTGCTCTAGCCTTGGTATCCTGTTCAAAAATCCTGCAACAGTCCACCAGGTCAGAAAACACTCTAATCCGTTGATACCCAATAGCCTGCTTGATCTCGGGACGTAACCCGTTCTCAAACTTCACACATTTCGAAAATTCCCCAGTAGCTTCGTTATAGGGAGTGTAATACTTCGACAGCTCTGTGAACTTAGCAGCATACTCAGTAACAGACCGATTGCCCTGCTTCAATTCCAAGAACTCTATCTCTTTCTTTCCTCTGACATCCTCTGGAAAATACTTCCTCAGGAATCTCTCTCTGAACACAGCCCAAGTGATCTCAGCATTCCCAGCAGCTTCCAACTCAGTGCGGGTAGCAACCCACCAATCATCTGCTTCCTCTGACAGCATATGCGTACCGAACCTGACCTTCTGGTTATCGGCACACTCAGTCACTCGGAAGATCCTCTCGATCTCCTTCAACCACTTCTGAGCACCATCTGGGTTGTATGCTCCCTTGAACATTGGAGGATTGTTCTTCTGGAACTCACTCAGTTGACGAGCAGCTCCCAGTCCCACAACATTAGGATTCCCTCCAAGTACTCCAGCTAGCATACCCAGAGCCTCAGCAATCGCAGCATCGTCTCTACCTCTTCCAGCCATCTCTATTCTGAAAACCCAACAAGCTAAAACAATAAGTACTGATAGGGTTACACAACACCTATCCCGTACAGGGGAACAGAATAATTACGACTCGACTCGACCGACTATGCTCTGATACCACTAATGTAACACCCTTCTAAAATACCCCAAATATTTAATTAAAACAACAAATATATACATCAGAGTAAAGGTGCAATTAAGGGTGTCACACAATCATTTCACAACATTCACCATAATATTTAGTCATGCTCATTATTTAACTCAAAACATAAAACATTGCACAATACGCAGCGGATAGAGATCAAATCGATCATTCAAAACATGTAACATATTCTATGTAAGAATGATTCAACAAGGTAAAACATCCCGTCCCGATGTTACATCTATCAGAGCATGACCCACTAAGGAACTACACTAGACTCCAAGCACTAGCTCCTACTCAATCACTGCTCGTTACCTGAAAAATAGTTGTAAGGGTGAGTTCCTCAATCGATATAATAAGCATTATAAAATATCATGTCATGTTAAGTAATTTAACACATTAATCACCCTAATCACATCACACATTCAGTAACGGCATATTAATTCAAATATCATACTCAATACCAATACAACTCATACTCATACTCAATATCAACACAAACACACGTATAATATTGGAATACATCCATTCATATTATACGCCATACACATATTATGCAATGAGACTCCATGCATGCGGTACCGACTATTTGTGAACATATAGTTCACCTCATCGATCAAATCCAGATACGGCTACCAAGCTCACTAGTCCCACTCATTTGAGACCTAGTGACTCACTCACTAATTCCTCACCATGGGAATTAGCTACCACCCCAAGGGCTATGATATGCACGCTAATCACCTAGCATGCAAACATCAACAACAATCCATAATACTAACTCACTAATTCCTTACCATGGGAATTAGCTACCACCATAAAGGCCACAATATGCAAGCTAAATCACTTAGTCATGCAAACATCAACAATCATCCACAATGGACATATGCTCACACTCTAAGCCATAACAGTCCATTCATAATTTCATACATGATAGATACATTCACAACATTATGCATACCATCGTACATCATCAACATATTTACCACATAATCATATCATGTCATACTACATAATCAATTACAGCATTAGCACACTCTACTAATACCTATACTGCTCAAAACAACGGGAAATGATCCCTACTCTAGCATACATCAGCTAAATTACATTACTCAGCTGAACAACCAAAAACTGCACAACCACAGCACAGAAAAATCACAATCCTGCCCATACGCGTATTGCCTAGTCCCATACGCGTATGGCCCATTTCTCAGCCAATCCCATACGCGTATTGCCTGCCTCATACGCGTATGCTACGCGTACCACATCCTCATACGCGTACCAACAGAGACAAAACTACGTTAAAATCATCATCTTCCTCATCCATACGCGTATTGCCTAGTGCCATACGCGTACCAGGCCATCTCATACGCGTATTGCCTAGTGCCATACGCGTATGACCAGAAACCAGATCTCCAGATCTGCTATGGGTTTTCTCTGCTACGAGATCCCTCAATTCTAACCTTTCACAGTCCAAATTTTACACACAATTCATTCATATCATCTAACACGAATCATACACTTTCGATTTCACAAATTGCTAACCTTTCTACCTCTAATTCCTACGAATTTTCTTCAATTATAATCCAATTTCGTTCATCCCAAAAGTTTACAATTTCATCATGCATCATTCAAATCAGAGGAAATTCAATGGTTTATCACTACCCATTACATGTTATCCCATAATACCCATTAAACGATGATAAACCCCCCTTACCTGAATTAATCCAGCGAATCTTTAAGCTTCAAGCTTTTCCTCTCTTCAACCCTTGTTCTCTGGCTCTTTGCCCTTTTCCCTTTTCCACTTTTGAGTCGTTTCTCTATTTTCACGTGAAAACCTCTTTTTACCAAATGGGACCTTTTTACTGATTCCAACTTTTATTCCAATAAAATAATAACCCAATAATAATAATTCCAATAATAATATTCCAATTATTTAATTAAATTAATAAATATATTATTAACTTAAATTAAATAATTATCTTATTTTATCGGGGTGTTACAGTTAACACCCTGGGTTAACTGGTTAACGCAAGACAGACAGCAATATTTCACAATTCATAACAGTGTTAACCGGTTAACACCCTGGGTTAACCGGTTAACGCAAGACAGAAAGTTGTTCCTGCGCTAACACGAAGTAGAATGCAGAATTCTCCGCATTTTCCGCCGTTGGAGGACTTCCGGACCTCCGATTCCAATTCCGTAAAAAGCTACACTTTCGGAAAATCAGGACTCATCCAATTACAGATTCAATTACAGCTTTAACATAACTTATTCCTCTCAATTTTTCAGCATTCAACATCCCAATTAGGGTCAAACCAATGGCTTATTACTACCCATCACATGTTAACCCATAATACCCATTAAACGACGATAAACCCCCCTTACCTGAGTTAATCCGGCAATCCTTTAGCTTCGAGCGTTTCCCTTCTTCAACCCTTGCTCTCTTGCTCTTCCTCTGCCCTTTCTCTACTTCTCAATCGCTTTTCTGCTTTTTCACGTAAAAACCCTTTTTACCAAAATGGAACTCTTTATATATATATATATATTCCAAACTTATTATTCCAATAATAATAATCCAATAATATTTCCAATTATATAATTAAATTAATAAATATACTATTAATTTAAATTAAATAATAAGCCTTATTTCATCGGGGTGTTACAACTCTCCCCCACTAAAAGAGTTTTCGTCCTCGAAAACATACCGCAAGCGAATAACTCCGGATAAGACTCCTTCATCTGACTCTCAAGTTCCCAGTCACATTGCCACCTGCTGGTCCTCCCCAAGCTACCTTTACCAAAGCAATCTCTTTACCCCGCAACTGCTTCAACTCTCGATCCTCGATCCTCATAGGTGATGTTTCAACAGTCAGGTTATCTCTCACCTGTACATCATCTACTTGGACCACATGCGACGGATCATGAATGTATCTCCTCAACTGAGACACATGAAAAACCTCATGCAAATTCGCAAGTGACGGCGGTAAAGCGATACGATAGGCTACCTCCCCTATCCTCTCCAAAATCTGATAAGGACCAATAAATCGAGGTGTCAACTTTTTCGACTTCAAAGCTCGACCAACCCCAGTTATCGGAGTAACACGAAGAAACAATCCCAAGCACCTCCCTTTTCCAAAACACAAGCCCTCAAAAGATCCTCCAATGACTGAATCGTCCTCTCAGTCTGACAATCAGTCTGCGGATGATATGCAGAACTCAATCTCAGCTTAGTTCCCAAAGCCCTCTGCAAACCTTCCCAGAACTTCGATGTAAATCTAGGATCTCTATCCGAAACAATACTCGACGGAATACCATGCAAACTTACAATCTTCTCAATATACAACTCAGCTAATCTCTCTAACGGATAATCCATTCTGATCGGAATGAAATGAGCCGATTTTGTCAATCTGTCAACAATCACCCAAATAGCTTCAAAGTTCTTACTTGTCCTCGGTAAACCAGAAACAAAATCCATACTGATACTATCCCACTTCTACTCTGGAATCGCCAACGGTTGCATTAGCCCAGACGGCTTCTGATGCTCAATCTTTGACTTCTGACAAGTCAAACAAGAATAAACAAAACTCGCAATTTCTCTTTTCATTCCCGGCCACCAAAATAACTTTTTCAAATCATGATACATCTTCGTAGCCCCAGGATGAATACTCAGGCCACTACGATGTCCTTCCTCGAGAATACTCTTCTTAAGTTCGCTAACATCCGGAATACACACCCGATTCCCAATTTTCAAAACACCATTCTCATCAACTCTGAATTCACCACCTTGACCTTGATTCACTAGAGTCAACTTATCAACTAAAAGCACATCGGATTTCTGACCCTCTCTAATCTCATCCAGAATACCACTCGTCAACTTCAACATTCCCAACTTAACACTATTGTGAGTACTCTCACACACCAAACTCAAGTCTCTAAACTGCTCAATTAAGTCCAATTCCTTAACCATTAACATAGACATATGCAATGATTTCCGACTCAATGCATCAGCCACTACGTTTGCTTTACCCGGATGGTAATTCACACCAAAGTCATAATCCTTCAGAAACTCTAACCATCTCCTCTGTCTCATATTCAGCTCTTTCTGATCAAACAAATACTTTAAACTTTTATGGTCGCTGAAAACCTCAAACCTTGACCCGTACAAGTAATGCCTCCATAACTTCAGAACAAATACCACAGCTGCCAACTCTAAATCGTGTGTCGGATAGTTCCTCTCATGAACCTTCAGTTGTCTCGAAGCATAAGCTACAACCTGCTTACTCTGCATCAAAACACCACCCAAACCCAACAATGACGCATCACAGTAAACCTCAAATAGTTCCGACGAACTCGGTAATATCAGAATAGGAGCAGT
Source organism: Lathyrus oleraceus (assembly GCF_024323335.1). NCBI lineage: Eukaryota > Viridiplantae > Streptophyta > Magnoliopsida > Fabales > Fabaceae > Lathyrus > Lathyrus oleraceus. The sequence goes on along the minus strand of NC_066580.1, from coordinate 209,108,258 downwards.
AGTTAACCTTCTCTTTAACTCTTGGAAACCTTCTTCACATTTTGAGTCCCAAACAAACGCTTGCCCCTTTCTAGTCAACATCGTCAACGGTAACGCCAACTTAGAAAATCCCTCAATGAATTTCCTATAATAACCTGCAAGTCCAAGAAAACTCCTTATCTCGGAAACTGACTTCGGAGCTTCCCACTTAGATACCGCTTCTATCTTAGAAGGATCAACAGCAACACCACCTCTTGAGATCACATGACCAAGAAAACTAACCTCTTCTAACCAGAATTCACACTTGGACAGTTTAGCAAATAACTTCCTTTCTCGTAGAACCCCTAAAACCACTCTCAAATGTTCAGCATGCTCTTCTTCAGATTTCGAATACACCAAAATATCGTCAATAAACACCACAACAAACTTGTCTAGGTACGGATGGAAAATCCTATTCATATACTCCATAAATACTCCAGGCGCATTAGTCACACCAAAAGGCATTACAGAATACTCATAATGTCCATACCTTGTTCTGAAAGCAGTCTTCTGAATATCCTCAGTTTTCACACGTATCTGATGATATCCCGATCTCAAATCTATTTTGCTGAACACACTCGCACCAACCAACTGATCCATCAAATCATCAATCCTCGGCAAAGGATACCGATTCTTGATCGTCACTTTATTCAGTTGCCTGTAGTCCACACACAACCTCATAGTACCTTCTTTCTTCTTAACCAATAACACTGGTGCGCCCCACGGTGACACACTCGGACGAATAAATTTCTTATCCAACAGACCTTCCAGCTGACTCTTCAATTCAGTTAACTCAACAGCAGACATACGGTACGGAGCCATCGACATCGGCCTAGTACCAGGTACCAAATCAATCGAGAACTCAACTTCACGCTCTGGCGGTAATTCATTCACTTCTTCAAGAAACACATCAGGAAAATCACACACCACGGCTAGATCGCAAATCACCAGTTTATCTTTAGCCTCCAAGGTCGCTAACAGCATAAACAACTTTGCCCCATCTACTACTGCCTCATTCACTTGCCTTGCTGATAGAAACAAACTCTTTCCTTCCTCAATCTCAGGAAAGATCACAGTCTTATCAAAACAGTTGAGATAAACTCGGTTAAACACCAACCAGTTCATACCCAGGATAACATCAATCTGCACTAGTGGAAGACACACGAGGTCCATCCCAAAGTCTCTACCAAAAATGCTCAAAGGACAATTTAAACAAACTGAAGTAGTAGTCACTGAACCCTTCGCAAGAGTATCAATCACCATACTACCATGCATCTCAGATATCTCTAATTTAAGTTTCACAGCACAATCCAAAGATATAAAGGAATGAGTCGCACTTGTGTCAATAATAGCTACAAGAGGAAAGCCATTAATATAACACGTACCTCGGATCAAACGATCATCTGCAGAAGTCTCAGAACCCGATAAAGCAAAAACCTTGCCTCCCGACTGGTTCTCTCTCTTCGGCTTAGGACACTGTGGACTGATATGACCCACCTCTCCACAGTTAAAACAAGTCACAGTCTTCAACCGGCACTCTGCAGCCAAGTGACCACCTTTTCCACACTTGAAACACTTCTTCTCATTACTGGTACACTCATGGATACGATGTCCAGCCTGACCACATCTGAAACACTTAGCAGGGGCACTGGAGTCTCCCCCACTAGGCCTCTTCATCCCACTTTGTATCTGGAAACCTTTACCAGCTGCATACGGTTTCCCACGATCATTTTGATTCTTGCCTTTCCTATCAACCCTTTGCTGATAGCTCTCCGCTCTGGCCTTGGTATCTTGTTCAAAAATTCTGCAACAGTCAACCAAGTCAGAAAACACTCTAATCCGCTGATATCCAATAGCCTGCTTGAGCTCGGGACGTAACCCGTTCTCAAACTTCACACATTTTGAAAATTCCCCAGTAGCCTCATCATAGGGAGTATAATACTTCGACAGCTCTGTGAACTTAGCAGCATACTCAGTAACAGACCGGTTGCCCTGCTTCAATTCTAAGAACTATATCTCTTTCTTTCCTCTGACATCCTCTGGAAAGTACTTCCTCAGGAATCTCTCTCTGAACACCGCCCAATTGATCTCAGCACTCCCAGCAGCTTCCAACTCAGTGCGGGTAGCAACCCACCAATCATCTGCTTCCTCTGACAGCATATGCGTACCGAACCTGACCTTCTGGTTATCGGCACACTCAGTCACTCGGAAGATCCTCTCGATCTCCTTCAACCACTTCTGAGCACCATCTGGATCGTATGCTCCCTTGAACATTGGAGGATTGTTCTTCTGGAACTCACTCAGTTGACGAGCAGCTCCCATTCCCACAACATTCGGATTCCCTCCAAGTACTCCAGCTAGCATACCCAGAGCCTCAGCAATCGCAGCATCATCTCTACCTCTTCCAGCCATCTCTATTCTGAAAACCCAACAAGCTAAAACAATAAGTACTGATAGGGTTACACAACACCTATCACGTACAGGGAAACAGAATAATTACGACTCGACTCGACCGACTATGCTCTGATACCACTAATGTAACACCCTTCTAAAATACCCCAATAATTAATTAAAACAACCAAACATAAATCAGAGTAGATATGCAATTTAAGGGTGTCACACTTGACACTTCACACCATGTTCCAAATTAACTCGTCATGCTCATTTATTCATCAAAATAAACATTTGCATAATTCGCAGCGGATAAAAAATATAACAACATGCAAAACATGTAACACATTACATGTATAGTTGTTCAGCAACCAAAAATGAAAACGAGTAAAACATCCCGTCCCGATGTTACATCTACCAGAGCATGACCCACTAAGGAACTACACTAGACTCCAAGGACTAGCTTCTACTCAATCACTGCTCGTTACCTGAAACATAGTGGTAAGGGTGAGTTCCTCAATCCATATAATAAGCATTATAAAATATCATGTAATGCTAAGTAAATTAACACATTCATTCACCCTAATCAGATCACACCTTCAGCAACGGCAACATCAACTCATCATCACAATCATACTCAACATAAACATCAAAACACACGTATAATATTGGAACACATCCATTCATATTATACACAATACATACATTATGCAATGAGACTCCATGCATGCGGTACCGACTATTCGTGAACATATAGTTCAACCTCACCGATCAAATCCAGATACGGCTACCAAGCTCACTAGTCCCACTCATTTGAGACCTAGTGACTCACTCACTAATTCCTCACCATGGGAATTAGCTACCACCCCAAGGGCTATGCTATGCACGCTAATCACCTAGCATGCAAACATCAACAACAATCCACAATAATTCACTCACTAATTCCTCACCATGGGAATTAGCTACCACCATAAAGGCCACAATATGCAAGCTAAATCACTTAGTCATGCAAACATCAACAATCATCCACAATGGACATGTGCTCACACTCTAAGCCATAAACAGTCCATTCACAATTGCATACATAATAGAGACATTCACAGCATTATGCATACACTCATACATCATCAACATATTTATCACATAATCATATCATGTCATGCCACATAATCAATCACAGTATTAGCACACTCTACTAATACCCCTACTGCTCAAAACAACGGGAAATGATCCCTATTACATCATACGCCAATATAGGCCAACCCTCAAATATGCACACCATATTTAAATATAAATTTTTCACTTTTCACACAGTGTTAACCGGTTAACGCCCTGGGTTAACCGGTTAACGCAACACAGAACACGCTTCCTGGCAATTCACAACAGTGTTAACCGGTTAACACCCTGGGTTAACCGGTTAACGCAAGACAGACAGCAATATTTCACAATTCATAACAGTGTTAACCGGTTAACACCCTGGGTTAACCGGTTAACGCAAGACAGAAAGTTGTTCCTACGCTAACACGAAGTAGAATGCAGAATTCTCCGCATTTTCCGCCGTTGGAGGACTTCCGGACCTCCGATTCCAATTCCGTAAAAAGCTACACTTTCGGAAAATCAAGACTCATCCAATTACAGATTCAATTACAGCTTTAACATAACTTATTCCTCTCAATTTTTCAGCATTCAACATCCCAATTAGGGTCAAACCAATGGCTTATTACTACCCATCACATGTTAACCCATAATACCCATTAAACGACGATAAACCCCCCTTACCTGAGTTAATCCGGCAATCCTTTAGCTTCGAGCTTTTCTCTTCTTCAACCCTTGCTCTCTTGCTCTTCCTCTGCCCTTTCTCCACTTCTCAATCGCTTTTCTGCTTTTTCACGTAAAAACCCTTTTTACCAAAATGGAACTCTTTATATATATATTCCAAATTTATTATTCCAATAATAATAATCTAATAATATTTCCAATTATTTAATTAAATTAATAAATATACTATTAATTTAAATTAAATAATTAGCCTTATTTCATCGGGGTGTTACACAAACCGCTAATAACATACCAGATGCTAACAATATAACCGCTGGTGATACGCTTTGGATTCCTTTGCCTCGTGGCTGTGATAAGGTGGATGACAGTAGTGTTTTGCATTATGCACATGTTGTGGAATCTGGTAATACCATTGATATCATTGCTCAAAATATGGTACAACACCAACAAAGCTAACAGTCCTAATTGCAACATAACAACAAACCAACGTTAATGGATAAACCTGTTGAAGCCAAGAGAAGTCCATTTGAGGTCTTCAACTCAACCTTAAAAATATGCATTTGAATAGCACATAGTCCATTACAGATCAGAAAAAAATCATGGAAATTGTTTGCAATATAATAAGGATATCCACATACAACAACATGTATTGACCTCTCAGCAGCCACGCCACCATGAGATGCAATTCAAATCCGACGTCAACAAAACCGTGATTGAGCTCCTCACATTTTCACCATTTCACTGTAGTAACACAAAATTAGTCAAAGCTGTTAAAATTTCAAAAAAGATTCCCAAATGGGCATTGAGACAAAGTTAGGGCGAAAAGTGTGTAGCTAAATTTACCGTTTCCGGATTGTAGCATCAAACAGGACAGCCCAATTCTGAGCACAAAAAGCACTTCTGGAAATTTTCTCTATTGAATCTCTGGGTACCAAATCAAAACCCTAATTCGTGAGAGATAAATAGGAAGAGAGAGCGAATCAGTAGGGGGAAGGAAAAATTAGGAGGCGGACGAGAGATTTGAAAACTCAAAAAACACGAAAAGATCCAAAATTTGGAGACCATAATAACCTGAAAGCTAGTGAAGGGAGGCAGTTGCAAGCTCGTCATTACCGCCACCGAAGGTGAGTTTTTTTTGCTTGAATCTTTCTGGAGCATTTGTTTGAGAGCGAAAGGGTGAGGATGGGTGAAAGTGAGACGGAGAGGGGAATGAATAGGCTAGTGTGAGCTTTTGAGTGAGAGGGTTTTAACGAGAGAGAGTGAGATATGGAGAAGCGATTTCGAGAGAAACGCAGTTGAGAGGCGTAAGAGGGAGTTTGAACTCAATGAACTCTTCTGGGTTATGTTACAGTACCCCTCGTTTTTTTCTTTCTTTTATGCATTTTCTTTTTACTTTTTCAACAAAACCACATTTAAAACTATAAAAGATTACACGTCAAGTCTTCCCATTTCTTTTATTTAATAGTGTATTAATGTATTTGTTATTCCCCAATCCATTAACTCTAAAACCCAACAGCCAAGCGGTTGGGTTTAATTTTCTGTTTTTTTCTTGGTAGTCCAACAGACTGTTTTTTATATTAGTTTTTATTTTAATTCTAATTTTTAATCTATCTTGGTTTACTTATCCAAATTAGCATTAAGATGACAACTAATCATAAATGGTTTAGTGGAGAGAGGGTAGTTTCATGGTCTTTAGTGGAGTGGGTTCGATACCTATATGAAGCATTTTATTTCTTTTAGCATTCATTTTGTTCTTTATGTTTATGATTTATTATACTCATAGTTTCATTATTGTTTAATAGCACAAATTTGATTTCTTTTAATTTCATCATCCATTCAAAACCATTTTGAACTATTAAAAATCACATTTTTCTCGATTCAAAGTCGAGCCCATTTCCACACCCTTGTAAGTCGATTGCTTTTAAGCATCGCCATCAACCTCACATAGCTTACTCTTGGGCTTTCTTACAATGAGCCGGTTCTCTTGCACTTACACTCATACTTTGCATCATTTGTTGTTTGGGCCCGATTTAATTATTTCATGATTTTGAATCCCCATTTGACAAAATGTATCCCACTTCCCCCGATGTGTAATAATTTTGTACTGTTTTATTTCTTTATTTGTTTGACTATTTAGTTAGATACTAACACAAGAATAAAATCAACAATTTCAAAAATATAAAAATAATGACTCGATCCAACGTCGAGTATTTTCTCAATAAACAAATCAATTCATTTCTCCCTCCCATTCTATTCCATTTCTTTCAAACTTTCATCAAGACGCTTGATTCAACGTCAAGCCATTTTTTCTAATAAAAACTCGAAAAATATTAATTCATAGTTAAGACCTTTTCAATAAAGGTGGAAATGGAACATGGTGTATACCATGCACTCCTGAGACTAGGATTCGAGATGTATATCTCGCCAATCCTAGCTCTCGCCATCATCCAAATTTATCCACTTTGTTTTCTCTCAAACACTCATTCAAATTTCTCTTAAAACGTCCATCAATACTTGATCTAGTGTCAAGTCATTTTTTACAACAAAACTCAAAATACCTAATTCGTATTTAACACTTTCTCGATAAAGGTGGAAATGGAACATGGTGTATACCATGCACTCCTGAGGTTAAGATTCGAGACGTATGCCTCGCCTATCTTGGCTCTCGCCATCGTCTAAAATTGTCAATGCGGTTTCTTCAAACCCTTTCTCAATCAAATTCCAAAATACTTAATTCCTATCTTAACCTCTTTCAATAAAGATGGAAATGGAACATGGTGTATACCGTGCACTCCTGAGGCTAGGATTCGAGATGTATATCTCGCTCATCCAAGTTCTCGCCATCACTCAAACTACATCCAACCAAACAAACTCTTTCTCGCCGCCGTGCGATTAATCAAAACCTTTTTTTCATAAATGAAAGACATATTGTCTTAAGGTGATGCAAAACAATGTTTCGGCCACGATTGTTGAGTAGAGATAAATGACGCTTTTTCCGAATGTAGATTGATAAATCCGTTCGATGTGTGGTATGCGTCCACTCCTCATCTGTTTTGGGTAAAACAATGTTTTCGTCGATTAATACAATATAGCTTTCGCTAAAATCGACCAACAAACAAACATTTTTCTACCCAGAACTACGTAAGCCTTGATTTCTCTTTTGAGATACGTAGGAGCAGGATTTGTAAATCTTGTCAGGCCCACTAATAAAAAACTTAGGTTTAGTCCTTCGTCAAAAATCCAAAAACATTCTCTTCTCATCCTTTCTTTCCCACCTAATAACTTGAAAAGCCTAATATTTTAACTAACACTAACGCACACAACTAACCTAATGGTTCCCGTTGAGTACAACGGACGTGAGGGGTGCTAATACCTTCCCCTTGCGTAATCGACTCCCGAACCCCGATATTGGTTGCGATGACCATATCTTATCCTTTCTTTTGTCTTGGGTTTTATCGATATTTCCCCTTTCCTTTTTAGGAATAAATAAAGTTCGGTGGCGACTCTGTTCAGTCCATCATTGCGAGCGTGCGATCGCGCTTCGCTTTGAAGTCGTATCCCCATTTTTTTTGAGGTGCGACAGATGGCGACTCTGCTGGGGAATCCACCCAATCCCTAAGTGAGTCAAGCCTAGTTAGGACGTTTGTGTGCCTTTGTTTGTTTAATTTTTGTGGCTTTTCCCTTATTTGTTGCTTTTTAATATCTTTATTGTTATATTGATATTTGTTGTATATTGGTTCCACCGTGTTGGGTACTTGGATTTTGATTGCAAACCATGTGAGAAAGACTCTACACCCGAGTCTAGAGTGAAAAAAAACATAAGATACGATGATGGTTGAGTAGTACGGACTCCCGAGGTGAATACTTCGTAAGAGTCGGTACGAGAACCTCACTTAGAGTAGATCCTTTTGCAAATATTGTTGCCCGAGGTGTATACCTCGTAAGCTTCAATGTTTCAAAGGGGTCCATGACTCTAAGAACCTTTTAGAACATTGAACTTTGACCAACTAGAAATGATGGTTGCATAGTATGGATTCCCGAGGTGGATACTTCGTAAGGATCGATACGAGAACCTCACTCATAATAGATTCTCTAGATGGAGTTGACAATCGGAAAGTATTTTCCGTAAGCGTCAAACAGTCTTTTGAATCCATGACTCTGAGTACCCTGTCTAGAACCCAGTCGATGGTTGCGTAGTACGGACTCCCGAGGTGAATACTTCGTAAGGGTCGGTACGAGAACCTCACCCAGAATAGATTCCCTTGATGGAGTTGACGACCGGAAAGTATTTCCCGTAAGCGTCAAACATTCTTGTGAATCAGTGACTCTGGGGATCCTTTGTAACAAAGCCCTAGATCATACCCGGTGAGAACCCCGTTTTGGAAAAGCAATCAAATTTATCCATACCTCGGACCTTTGAACCTATCCAAAAAAAAAAGAAAAAAAACATTGCATCCATCCATTCATTGCATATGCATAAAAAGCAAAACTCTTAGTTTGTTTCGCATTATTTCAGGAATCCAAGATTTGTTAGCAAGATGAATCCTGAGAGAAGAGGCACTTTTCAGTTCAAATACAAGAACGTGGACCTTACCAGCCTACAGAAGTTGAGTGCCAAAGTAACACCCCTCAAACTCAACAGCTTTGTACAAAACTATGGAAGAATTCTGGACCTCCTAAATGAGAAGATGGACATGATGACCGCAGTGACTATTACACAGTTCTATGATCCACCTCTACGTTGTTTCACGTTTTCTGACTTCTGTCGCATCCGCGAAAAACAACCGGCGGGCTGAAACAAAAACAACACAGAGCCGCCACCGTGCGTTATTTATCCCAAAGAGGGAAAGGAAACGCTCAGAGTAAACCTGGAAAAAGCAAGGTCTCGCGACCAAAGAGAAAGGGTACGGGAGTCGGTTACGCAAGGGGAAGGTATTAGCACCCCTCACGTCCGTCGTACTCGATGGGATCCACGCTCTAAAGAAAGAAAAGGTTGCTAAACAAATATCACACACACGCACACCGAACACAACACAGGTGGGGTTAAGAGGAAGAGGGCTCGCTAGGACATCGCGTCTTATGCCTACGTATCTCGTCTGGAACGAGAATCAGAGCTGCCGTAGTTCGGCTCACGCACGCCAAACAAGACACATACACACAGGCAAACCTGGAACCCGAACGCCAATCGCTGGACTTACATCGGCTTCCGAACCAAACAAACACAATCAGGATACGGACAGCCAATCGCTGGGCTTACATCCATATCCTGACACACAAGAAAGTTAACAGGCAAACGCACACAAAAAAAGAAAAAGGGTGCCCGGAGAGGTCTCGCACGACCCCCTGCCTACATACCTCGTCTGGAACGAGGATCAGGGCAATGTAGTTCCCCTGAAAGGGAAAGAAATTCTAGCCAGAAACCAAGGGAGACACACTACTAGGGAGCTGGACTCGAGCCTAGTGCTATCATGCATCATTGCCCTATGTTGTGGTTTCTACCTACTTGCACAACAGCAAGCTAATCCTATCCAGGAAGAAAGCAAGCATGCAAGCATCAACAAAACAAAACAAGCATTTCAAGCAAGCATTCACAAAGCACACACTATATCCAGTCAGAAGTGGGCTCAAACAAAGGGTTCGACTGCCAAGGCAAGTCATCTGTACAAGGGTAGAGTTAGCTCTTAACCTTGCCATTGAGAGGATAAGGTGAAGCTGAGGAAAGGTGAGTGAAGATTAGACTTCACAGCTCATATCCCTGGCCAGGGAGAGCTTCAGACAAAGGAGCGTGGGTCCATAATGGAGGGACCCTTCTACGCTCAAGACTCTGACTCGATTGTGCAACAGTACAAGATCTTGGGTTAATGTCCCAATGCATCAACACAGTGGTGTGAGCAGAGGGACGACTCGACAGAATAGCGGGGGATAGATTGCATATCCCTTGGATTCCACCAATTGCCTCATAGAGGTCTTTACCTGCTTGGCACAAAAGTAAACAATCACAGACATCGCCTCTTAAGGAGGACTTCAGACAGTTGCCTGGCTAAATAACAAGCCAGGTCTTCCAGACTACATGAAGTATAGAGATTCTACCTCAACTGGTTTAAAAACCAAGCAACAGCAAGCAAGTTCTCAAGGAACTGTAAGCAACTAAATGTACCTGAAATCAATCAAGTATCATCAGTACTCAGACAAACCAACAGTAAACAGCAAAAGTCAAACAGTCAATTTGTACAGTCAACACAAGTTAATGCACACAAGTGCAAGCCATGAGCTCAAACTCAAGCATCAAACCCTACAACACAAAGTCAATGTTAGTTTACACAATTCACAAGTCAACTTAATTAACTTGAATTTTCCTCCTTAAGCCTTATGCATCTCAACCTGAAAATCCAATTCAAAAGTGAGAAACAAGACCACTAGGCCAAGCCTAGGGTCCAAAGGGGATGAAAAATCCAAAACAGCAAGTGAAAATTATCCAAAACCACAATCAAACAAATTAGAGACAAATGCAATTGGTGTCATGCTCATATCAATCACCATTATCATTTCATGCACAATTTAGTATCAAACATGCAATTTGCAACTTCAAAAGACCAAACAGAACTATCTCAACCAAAAGCATACCAAAACAATTCAATTAATTCCACAAAAATTCCCACCTAAACAGGACACATTCAATGGATAGCATGTCAAATTTCAGCTCAATTGGACAAAAGGAAGTTGGTCAATGAAAATCAAGAAGTTCAGACAATTTCAAACAAGCCAACACATGGTATCCAAACAAACATCAACTTCCAAAAATCACAAAACAGTGTCACAACAAGATAAATGAATGGGATCAAAACCACAATGACCTGTAATGTGTCTACATTCCACATGTCAAATTTTACACTCATCCAATACACTATGAGAATTTCACAAACAAAATACAATCATGTGTCACACAGTGTCACAAAATGAGCCAACAGAAGAGAAAATCACAATCAATTAGAAAATGTCATCAAAAATTTCAGAAAAAATCACATTTGGTCTCAACATACATATGTTCATTCATGCAAAATTTCAACTCAATTCAACATCTCTAAGCACATCAAATAAAATCATGAAGTTGACCTAGCTTTGTGTGACACAAATTGTCACACCTCTAATCAAAAATTCATATTTCTTCAACCAAGTGTCCAAAAATCACAAACTCTACATGAAAATCACCATCAAAGTGTCCAGAACAAGCACAAAAAATTTCATTCATTTCTTTGAAAGTATCATCATTTCATGAAAGATATGGCAAAACATGTACAAATGTGACAACATCCAACAAACCCTAGGCATTTTAATTTTCTACACATGCAAAATATTTACAAAAATCATGATTAAATTCTACACATCACAAGGAATATCATGCAAAAAATCTCACAAATTTTGGATAAAAAATGAGCTCTCTATGAATTTTTGAAGTTATGGCATCAAAATGTAAAATGAAAATGAAAAAGAAATAGAAATAATATAAATAATATGATCCAATGGCATTTTTGTAATACTTATGAACTTGGCCAAAACGGCGCCGTTCCAAACAGAAGCCAGGGCACGCTCTGATTGGCCAGAGCTGGCGCCAAACACGAATTTGAATCTAGGCCAGGAAATAATGGATCTGACACGTGTTTCTCATCATCTTCTTCAAACACAAATTCCAGAAATTCAAGAACAACAATTCTCAACCAAAATCATCGTACCATACATCAAAATGACCGGTGAATCATGTACATCACGAATATGTATTCCATTTAACCTAACTCTAAGCATGGCAACGGGATCGATCCAAAAAAGAAATGAACACAAAACTTCAATTAACGATTACACATTCAATACTCAATCAATCCACAAACCAAAAGCATCATGATGTTCTATGATCAAAGATCTTTCTAAACCCTAGCTTAATTCGAGCAATGGTGAAATTCGAAAACTGACCTAGTGATGAAGGCAGCAATTAATTTGGACGTTTCAAGGTGTAAAAGCTCCAAACAGATTGAGATTATGGATGAGGAAGTTGAATGCAATGCCTAGCTCGATCCAAAACAGCTCCAATTGGAAGAATCTTCACTTTGCCATTGTTGAGCAAGCTTTGTACAGTCACGATTCTTGGAGTTTTTGGCACCAATTTGTCAAAACAGTTCCTCCTCAAGAGTTGTGGAGAGTGAATCCAAGAAGAATCGTGCCAATTGATGAAGATTTGATGAAGAATTGATGAAAAAAGCTTGATGAAGTTTTGGAAAGTTTGAGAGAATTTTGTGGTTTTGGAGGGAAAAACAGTTACAGATCTTGGAATATGGAATTGTGTTTACAATTCTGTTAGGATTAGAAACTTATACCATCTCCTTAATCACTTTGTTAATCATAATTAGCAAAAACCAATGGATTAGTGAAAATGTGCATTCAGGTGAAAGTCCAAAAATGACCTTGCCAAATATTGCAATGTGACAGCAAAAACCAGTTGGCACAAGTTATATTTTGCATTTGGAGTGTGTTGGCATTGGTTTCATGTCCAAATTCCAAGTATTGCTCAAATTCACTATCTCACACCAAAAATTCAACATAGTCCACTTGAAATTTGACTTTTTGCATTGACCATTTTTGATGAATTTGGACTATACACCATGAAAGTACATGTGAAATGGGGTTTGCTCATAAAAAGATCACCCAAATTGGACATTCCATGTGAAAGTTATGCCACTTTGATTTTAGGCATTTTTGGAAAATGAATGGACCATATCTTGTCAACCATACATGAGAAATTCAAGTTCTTGGACTTTTTGGAAAGGTGAGAGCAAGATCTACAACTTTCATGTTGGACAAATTTTCATTTGAATCTTTTTTGGACATGTAATTTTGTGGTGAAAAACTTTCCATTTTTGGAAACTTCCATTACAAGTCACATTCTATTTTTGGCAATTTTTGTCCTGACTTTATTTTCTTCATTCTTGAGCTTTGACATGTCAAATTAAACTTATTTCAACATGAATGAAGTGTATCCAACTCTCTCCCACCTCCAAATCCATAAAATCAAGCACAGTTGACCACCGTTGACTTTTTTCACTGACAGATGAATTTGGCAATGCACTGATCAATCTGAGCCCCAATCTTCTGATGAAATGGCTCAAGGATGAAACCCTAGCCTCCACAAGCTCAATATAATCATGTGATGACCCCCATTTCCATTGTAGACCCCATCTCCTTGCTATGCCCTGATCGGCCCAATGCAACTGATTAGGGTTGACCAGTGGTCAAAACCCTAATCTCAAGGTGTCTGATGAATCTCTTGAATCCTCTAGATGACAACAAGACCATGATGATGATGATGCATCACTCCAAACAAGATCAAGACCAATCTCCTTGAGAAATCATGAAACCCTAATTCATAGCCCAATCCTCAGATGGCTAATGATCAGTCCAATGAAACCCTAGGCTTGCATCTCCACCTCCTATCTTCTGATCAAGACTTAGGAGGATGACTTGCACAATGTAACCACATGATATGCAATATGCAATGCCTAATGACCTATAAATGACATGCAATATGTTATGCTAGCCCCAAGAGAGGAGGGCAAATTTTGAGGTGTTACAACTTCCAGTTGGCTCCTACCTTGGAGGAGGTTGAGAGGATCATAGGCCGGAACTTGAAGGATCATAATCCATTTCCTAATCTTGATGAAGATATTCCTCCCAAGAGGATAGCTTCAGCTTTGGGTCTGAAAGTTTCTGATGTCGTGGACAATTGGGATGTGAAAGGACCTTTCAGTGGTTTTTCTAGGAAGTTCTTGGAAGATCAGGCCAAAAAGATGGAAAAAGAAGGGAATTGGGAAGCCTTTTATGCTGTGTTAGCCTTGTTGGTATATGGGATAGTTCTCTTCCCAAATATTGACCATTTTGTGGACCACCTGGCGGTGAGAATTTTCCTCTCTGGTAACCCTGTACCGTTCCTCTTGGCAGATCTCTACTACACTCTCCATGATCGTCATGAGAAGAAGGGAGGAATCGTCTTATGTTGTGCACAGTTGTTGCATGCTTGGTTTAGATCCCATATTCCCGAAGAAGGTCCTTTTGTCTCAAAGGAACTCAAGCCCTTCCAGAAGTTAGCTTCCCTCACCTCTAGTCATGTTAAGTGGTATATTAGGGATTGGGAAACCGAGAATGTGATTGTCAGCATTGGAGACTTCCCCAATGTGCCATTGATAGGAACCAAGGGTTGCATCAACTATAACCCCATGTTATCTCTAAGGCAGCATGGGTACCCTATGAATGGCCCTCCAAAAGCTAAAGCTCTAGAGCCTTTCATCTTACATGGGGTTGAAGCGGATCATCCCATGGTGAAAAAGATCAAGCGGTCTTGGCAAGCAGTTATCAGGAAAGGTAAGGAGTTGGGTAAGAGAAATGTCATTGCCCAAGAGCCTTACACTTGTTGGGTTAGAGAGAGGGTTCAGATGATTAAACTCCCTTATCCATTTGATCCTTCTATCTATCCATTGGTTCCGGAGCCAGAACCCATATTACCTGAAGATGTAGAGAAGCTCAACGCCCGTATCAAGGGGTTGGAGTTGGAAAATGCTGATTTGAGAATCAAGCTTGGCCGAGTCTCGATAGAGAATGGGAACTTGAAAGACGATCAACAAAAGAAGGACAAAGAGCTTGAAGTCTCCAACAAAAGAGCTAGAGAGTCTGAAGCAAGGAGAGAAAAGTTTGGACAAGCGCTCTATAGCACTAAATCTGTGTTCAAATCAAAGGAAGAGGAGTTGGATAAAGCTTTACTCCGGATTCAAAAACTCAACAAGACTCTGGAGCTGACCCTTGAAATGAAAAGGGAAGCACGGTTGATTTCCGAGATTCGTACTCGTGAACTGGAGAATACCATTCAAAAATACAAGGATACTCTGGAACGCGAGAAGCTGAAGACTGAAGAGTCAGAAAGAGTTTGCACACGGTTGAAACATCATTTGGATCGAGCCAATGCTAGAATCCAGGCACTTGAAGGTGGGGATCAGGATGCTGCCTATATGGTGTTGCTAGGAGAGTGCAGATATTGGAGAAACCTCTATAGGGACATAGAGGTGACCAAAGTTGAAGATGTGCGCAACATTCAAGATCTTCAAGGGCTTTACACTGAGTGGAAGGGCAAATTTCTGAAGCTGTCCGGATTTGCGAGTTCCATCATGCAAGAGCTGCCTGAGAAGCTGCAAGAAGCTGATTGGTGCATGTGTCCAGAGAACACCCCGCATCAAGTCTTCAATTTCATTAAGTTTTGTAAGGAGATGTTAGAAGGGTTAACTACCGACCTTGCTACGGTTCGGAAAGCCCATAAACCATGAGCACGTTGTTTGTATTTGAACTTTGATATAAGATTAATGAAAATCGCTTTTGAGATTCATTTTATTGTGTTTCATTTCCTTATTATTTTAAATATTCGCGAACAAGTGTTATGACATTTTTGAAATGAATGATTGAAACTAACCAAGAGTTTTGCAAACAAAATGCATCCATACATGCATTCATGCATTTTCAAAACAGAGTCTCATTCTGTCCTTTCTTCCTCCAGTTTCACGCTGAATTTTCAACACCAATATAATACTCGTGCCAGAGCTCGTCAAAGAATGGCAGATCAAGAGCATGAATTGGAGCGAGTGAGCTCAGAGCTCGAAGACCTACATGGAAACATGGGTCAGGTCATGGAGATATTACAGGTCATCAGGGCAAAGTTAGACACCCAAACAACGGTTGTTTCAGAAATCGCCGGTCCATCGGTTGAACCCCAACCTGCGAGGACGGTACCAACAACCTAGCCAACCTATGGTTTACCTCCCGGTTTCACGTCTACAGTTGAAGGTGCCCCTGGTTTTGCACCATCCGCTCAGCAGACGGCTCCTCTACCGACCATCAATGAAAATCATCCAGTGGTTCACACGTTCGCACCTCCTCTCGTTCGTGCACATGTGCAACCCTACTTTGAGGATCAACAACATGCTCCAGACTTTTCAGATGAAGATGAGGAAAGGCAGGAAGACATAAGAGGGATGAAGGAGAATTACCAGATGCTGGAGAAGAGGTTGAGGGCTACGGAAGGTGACCAAGTTTTTGGTGCTACTGCTAAAGAGATGTGCTTAGTATCAGGTCTTGTGATTCCTGCGAAGTTCAAGACCCCAGATTTTGATAGGTATGAGGGCCACTCGTGTCCTAAGAGTCACCTTATTATGTACTATCGAAAAATGGCTGCGCATGTAGAGGATGACAAACTTATGATACATTGCTTCCAAGACAGCTTGAGGGGTGCTCCCTCTAAGTGGTACTTAAGCCTTGATCAGAGTAGGATTTGTTGTTTCCAAGACTTATCTGATGCTTTTATCTAACATTACAAGTATAATATGGATATGGCCCCAGATAGGAGGCAATTACTCAGCATGTCCCAGAAAGATAAGGATTCTTTTAAGGAATACGCGCAACGATGGAGAGAGGTGGCCTCGTAAGTCGAACCACCTCTGGCTGAGAAGGAGTTAGCGGATTGGTTCATGGATACAGTCAAACCCGTGTTCTATGAAAGAATGGTGAGTAGCGTATCTGCAAGCTTCTCTGACCTGGTCGCCGTGGGCATAAAGGTCGAGTTGGGATTGAAGAATGGAAAAATGATGACTACCTCTGAAACATCTGGTAGCAATGCCAAAAAGTTTCCTGGAGGATTTCAAAGAAAGAAAGAGGGTGATACAAATGCAGTGTCAACTAGTCAAAGAAGGAGTCATTCATGGAAGAAACAACATCAACTTACTCAACAACACCAATTTGCTCAACAACAACCAACTTATCCAGTACAATATGTCCAACAACCATATGTGGCAGCTGTCACACCAAATTTCAATCAATCACAAGCTTCTGTTTATCAACCTTTTCAACAAGCACCAGTATACCAGCAAGCGCCCGCGCCACCTGCTTATCAACAGCCCAGGGCACAGGCTCCTCGTCCACAAAATCCTCCAAATCAAAATAGGGTACAAAGAGGTAGAGTTTCGTTTGCTCCAATCCCTATGACATTCACTGAATTGTACCCATCGTTACTATAAAAAGGGTTAGTGACGCCCAGATCTTTGGGTCCTCCACCAAATCCTTTACCTCCATGGTACAATCCAGATGCCCATTGTCCTTTCCATGGGGGTGCCCCTGGACATGATTTAGAAGGATGTTATGCTTTAAAGCATATTGTGCGAGACCTGGTTGAGAAGAAGATTCTTTCATTTCGAGACGTCGGACCTAATGTCAAAAGTAACCCTTTGCCAGCACATGGTGATGTTAATGCCGTCGAGGATGCTTCTGATGTGTGTATAATCAAAAACGTGGAAGATGTTAAAACTCCGTTGCTAGCGCTTCATGCAGGATTGGTGGGGGCTAGATTGATTGATACATGTCACGACAACTGTGAGGAATGTGCCGTTCATCCAAAGGGATGTAAAATGGTACGAAATGACATTCAGAACTTGATGGATCAAGGTGTTTTGCAAATTTGTGGTCCAACAACAAACGAGGAAGTTTCAGTCATTGAACCCGTTTTTAATATACCAGAACCATTTGAGGTAACTTATCACAGAAGAGACATTGTTCCTCCGTCACCCGTAGTAGTTTGCATGCCTACCCCATTTCCTTTTGAAAGCACCAAGGCGGTACCCTGGAAGTACGACATAATAGTGGTAGACGGAGTGGTAGATGGAAAGCTCAAAGTTGCTGAAAGTAAGAAAGGTTTGGAGAATGTTGACACCGACATCACTAACATCGCAGGGACAAGCAGGATGACCCGTAGTGGTCGGATTTGTACTCCCAATTTTAATGCGAACCCTCAAGAGCCAACAAGGGGAGCTGCAAATGTAAAGCCTACGCCAGAACATGGAGGGGCGCAGCCGGTTGTACAAACAGATGAAGCAAGTGAGTTCCTAAGGATAATAAAGAAATATGACTACAAGATAGTTGATCAGTTACATCAAACACCATCAAAAATATCTATCTTGTCCTTGCTTCTGAATTCCGAAGCTCATAGGGAAGCTCTACTGAAAGTGCTTGCTCAGGCTCATGTTACCCAAGATATAACGGTCGGCCAATTCGATGGAGTGGTCGCCAACATCACAGCCTGCAACACTCTGAGTTTTAGCAATGAAGAGCTACCTAAAGAGGGGAAGAATCACAACCGCGCTTTGCATGTATCCATAAAGTGCCAAGAAGATGCTTTGGCCAGAGTTTTAGTTGACACTGGATCATCCCTCAATGTTCTACCAAAGAGGGCACTTGCTAAATTGTCTTACCAAGGTTCAGAATTGAAACCCAGTGCCCTTGTGGTAAAGGCATTTGATGGCTCTCGAAGAACAGTAGTTGGGGAGGTGGAACTACCAATACGGATCGGACCGCATGTATTCCCCATCAATTTCCAAGTCATGGACATAAATCCAGCTTATAGCTGCCTTTTGGGACGCCCATGGATACATGCTGCTGGGGTAGTAACTTCTACTCTGCATCAAAAGATGAAGTTCGTTGTCGATAACAAGCTCGTTATTGTCTCAGGTGAAGAAGATTTTATCATCAGTCAACTCTCCTCTTTCCGTTATATTGAGGCTGATGAGGATGCTTTAGAAACCTCTTTTCAAGCCCTTGAAATATCCAATGTCACACTTGAAGAGGTTAAGGATCCTATTGAGAAAACCAGTTTGTCGTTCGCTTCTTTGAAGAGCACAAGATCAGCAGTTGAAAGTGGAGGCCCTGCAGGTTGGGGGCAAGTCATCAACGTCAATGAGAAAAATGACCATTTTGGTTTGGGGTACAAGCCTTCTACTAGTGGAGGAGCCCTGGTCCCTGCAAAGGACCGTGTGCGAAGCATACAAGAAGTTTTCTTGAGCAATGGATTTATCCATGGAGATCAAGTTGGTGCAGTGGAAGATGACACTGAAGATGGAGAAACATCAAATCTGATATACCGGTGTGAAGCAGCCCTGACAAACTGGGAAGCAGTCGAGATTCCAGAAGTTTTTCCTGTGTCAAAGTAATTGTTGTTTTCCTTTGTGTTTTGAAAATCCTTAGCTCTGCCCAAGGCTAATGGATCATTTGTAGGGCCCCTTTTGAATTTCAAAAAAAATCATTATGACAAATAAAAAGCATTTTGTTCAAATTCTTGTCGTTCATTTATTTGTTGTTCTTTCCTTAAAATGGCAATCCTTTCAAAAACTACAAAAATATTTTTATTTCTTTTGCATTTTATTTCCATTTTTCTAAAGAAAACCATCATTAAAAAACATGCAGAATAATCAATAAACCAGTTGAATTCAATGACTCCACTACTTCCTATAATTTTGAACTCCCCATCTACCAAGCGGAAGAGGAAAGTGAGGAAGATTGTGATTTCCCTGAAGAACTGGAAAGGATGCTCGAGCACGAGTCAAAGGCCCTTCAGCCACATCAAGAACCAGTGGAAACAATCAACCTTGGCACTGAAGAGGACAAGAAAGAGGTCAAAGTTGGGACTACACTTGAGGCAAGCATCAAAGAAAGATTGATTAAGTTGCTACATGAATATGTAGATGTATTTGCTTGGTCGTATCAGGATATGCCAGGTTTAGATACTGACATTGTTGTCCACAAGCTACCACTACAGCCAGATTTTCCGCCAGTGAAGCAGAAGCTCCGAAGAGCAAGACCCAACATGGCTCTAAAGATTTGTGACGAGGTGAAACGTCAATTTGATGCCGGTTTTCTAGCAGTTGCAAAGTACCCTCAATGGGTAGCTAACATAGTACCTGTACCTAAAAAGGATGGCAAGGTCAGGATGTGTGTTGATTATAGGGATTTAAACAAAGCTAGTTCGAAGGACGATTTCCCCCTGCCACATATTGACACTCATGTAGACAACACTGCTAAGTTCGCAGTCTTCTCCTTTATGGACGGATTCTCAGGTTATAATCAAATTAAGATGGATCCAGAGGACATGGAAAAGACCATATTCATCACCCCTTGGGGAACATTTTACTACAAGGTAATGCCATTCGGTCTCAAAAAGGCTGGGGCAACTTACCAAAGAGCAATGGTCACTCTTTTCCATGACATGATGCACAAGGAAATTGAGGTTTATGTGGATGACATGATTGCAAAATCTCAAAGTGAAGAGGATCATATAGACCACTTGCAAAAGCTATTCGAGCGTCTTCGGAAATTCCGACTACGACTGAATCCTGCTAAATGCACCTTCGGTGTCCGGTCTGGAAAGTTGCTTGGTTTCATTGTTAGTCAACGAGGAATTGAGTTAGATCCAGACAAGGTTAGGGAAATACAAGAAATGCCTGCTCCACGTACAGAGAAGGAAGTTAGAGGATTCCTGGGACGTTTGAACTACATCTCTAGGTTTATATCTCATATGACTGCTACGTGTGAACCTATATTCAAATTGCTCAGAAAAGATCAAGCAGTTGAATGGAATTCTGACTGCCAAATGGCTTTTGAGAAGATCAGACAATACCTACAAGAGCCCCCTATTCTAATCCCACCTGTCCAGGGGAAACCACTCTTTATGTACTTAACTGTGCTTGAAAAATCAATGGGATGTGTGCTGGGACAACATGACGAAACCGGTCGAAAGGAACATGCCATCTATTATATGAGTAAGAGATTTACCGATTGTGAATCCCGATATTCACTCTTGGAGAAAGCTTGTTGTGCTTTAGCATGGGCCGCTCGTCGCTTAAGACAATACATGATTTGCCACACTACTTTGTTGATCTCAAAAATGGATCCAATAAAGTACATCTTTGAAAAGCCTGCTTTGACTAGAAGACTCGCCCGTCGGAAGATGTTACTATCTGAGTATGACATCCAATATGTGTCTCAGAAAGCCATCAAAGGGAGTGTGTTGTCTGATTACTTGGCAAGCCAGCCCGTTGAAGATTACCAGCCGTTGAAGTTTGACTTCCCTGATGAAGACATTATGGTAGTGAAAGACAGTGAAATCCCAGGACTTGATGAAGGACCTGAACCCGGATCTCGGTGGAAGCTCATGTTCGATGGTTCCTCCAATTACATGGGGCATGGCGTAGGAGTTGTCCTGTTGAATCCGAATGGTGGATACACTCCTTTCACAGCAAGGTTGTGTTTTGATTGCACGAACAATATAGCAGAATATGAGGCGTGCATCCTAGGCATTGAAGCAGCAATTGATCTCCGAATCAAAATCCTCGAAGTATGTGGAGACTCAGCCTTGGTGATATACCAAGTCAAGGGCGAATGGGAAACCCGTGATACCAAGTTGATCCCATATCGTGCCTATGTCATAGAACTAATAAAATACTTTGACGAAATCACTTTCCGTCATATCCCGAGAACTGAGAATCAAATTGCTGATGCTTTGGCTATGCTGGCTTCAATGTATCAAGTTAGATTCCATAATGAAGCACCTCTCATTCAGATCGAGCGGAAAGTTGAGTCTGCCTACTGCCAGTCAGTTAAAGAGGAAGCTGATGGTAAACCCTGGTTTCACGACATCAAGTGCTTTTTGCAAAATCAAGAATATCCAACAGATGCAACAACCCTTGACAAGAAAACATTGAGGAAGTTAGCATCCAAATTCTTCTTGAGCAATGGTGTGTTGTACAAGAGAAATCACGACATGATTTTGCTCAGATGCGTGGATGGACGTGAAGCGGACCTGTTGATCAAGGAGATTCATGAAGGATCCTTTGGAACTCATGCCAATGGGCATGCCATGGCCAAGAAGATTTTGAGAGCTGGTTATTACTGGTTGACCATGGAATCCGACTGCTTCAATTATGCTAGAAAATGTCATAAATGCCAAATATATGCCGACAAGGTACACGTGCCTCCAACCCTGCTAAATGTTTTGACGTCACCTTGGCCTTTCTCAATGTGGGGCATCGACATGATTGGCGCCATCGAGCCTAAAGCTTCCAATGGTCACCGCTTCATCCTGGTTGCCATTGATTACTTTACCAAATGGGTAAAAGCCGCCTCTTATGCTAATGTGACAAAGCAAGTGGTTGCACGTTTTCTCAAGAAAGAGATCATTTGCCGCTATGGAATTCCAAGCCGGATCATCACAGATAATGGGACGAATCTGAACAATAAGACCATGAAAGAATTATGCGAGAGCTTCAAGATTGAGCACCATAACTCTTCACCATATCGTCCAAAGATGAATGGCGCTATTGAAGCCGCTAATAAAAACATCAAGAAGATCCTGCAGAAAATGGTGAAAACCTATAAGGATTGGCACGAAATGCTACCCTTTGCACTGCATGGATACCGGACTTCCGTCCGCACTTCAACAGGGGCAACCCCCTTCTCTTTGGTATATCGGATGGAAGCAGTTCTCCCAATTGAAGTAGAGATACCTTCAATGAGAATCCTGATGGAGACCAAGCTAGAAGAGGCTGAGTGGATTCAAAATAGATTTGATCAGTTGAACCTCATAGATGAGAAGCGAATGACTTCTTTGTGCCATGGACAATTATACTAGAAACGGCTTAAAAGGGCTTTTGACAAGAAAGTACGTGTTCGGGAATTCAGAGAAGGAGACCTCGTGCTTAAGAAGATCTTGCCAATACACAAGGACTCACGTGGGAAGTGGACTCCCAATTATGAAGGCCCATATGTTGTGAAGAAAGTTTTCTCCGGAGGTGCCTTGATTCTCACAACTATGGATGATGAAGAGCTCTCACACCCCGTGAACTCTGATGCAGTTAAAAAATACTATGCCTAATTGTAGCGGTGTATTCGTCGCTATATGATTTATCGATTAAACCATAAGCAAAGCATACAATGAAATTTTCGAGTCGCCACCGCACTTTTATTTATCCAAAGGATTGGCTAAAAAGCGAACAAAAGCCTAAGAAGTTTTACACGTAGAAAACTAATAAAAGATCAGAGAGTCTGGGTAAGGGGTAAATTACGCAATGGGAAGGTGTTAGGCACCCACTACGTCCTAGGTACTCCTAGGGAGCCCTTTTCACACTTGTTGTACTAAATTGTTATTTGTTATGACATAAATATTGTGCAAACATGATTGGGATGATGAGAGAAGAATATACAATTTTATTATTGGGTTTGAACGGATGAACCCGTTGCCTACGTACCTTCCATCAAAGGTAAGGATCAAAACGCCGTAGTTCGGCTAAAAGATTTCCAAAAGTTGGTGGATTCAATTTTAAACACAAGCACTGAGGCTTTTCATTATCAACGGGAGAAAACTCGACCAAGACCAACATCCACCATGTGAGGATAGCTTCGACGCACTAGAGGGGTTAACCCTGTTTTCAGTACGGAAGTCTTATAGTCGACTCACTAAAGATAAGGTGAGGTTTACATCAACCACAATGATAATTGAAACCTATGGCTAATGTGAAAAGATTAACAACGGACAAAGCCAAAACAAGTGAGTGAGTGAAGTTAATTGATTGTGATTATGAAAGTAGAGTCAGAGTATGATTAAGATTGATTCAAAAGAAGTATTAAGAAATGGAGTTTGAAAAAAGAGTCAAGGACTTGGGTCCAGGTTTCTAGTTTGAAAACATGAAGAAGTTTGCACAACATCTATGTCAAGTTTGAGTTCAAAGTGTGAAAAGGTTTAGGACATAATGGGGATGAATGAATGAGGATGGATTGTAAAACTTCTTAGAAGGTTCACCTTTTGAAATCATATAGGAGATGATCCAAATGTGTCCTTTGGAATGGGCAATTAAGCAATAATAACATAAACAAACAAATGATATCGGATGCCACTCAATGGTCTTACTCCAATCTCACAAATAAAAGCGGATACCGGATACCAATAGATGGGTTTACACCAATCTCCTAAAACAGAAATGGATATCAGAGGCCACTCAATGGACTTACACTAATCTCCTCAAAAGAAAAAAGAATGAAATATGGAAATCAACTGCCAATCTATCTGGACTTAGGTTAACTCCACATATGATCATAGGAAAGCAAATGCCAACTTGCGGGACTTACAATTGCATCCTCTCATAAACAAAGAAAGCAAAACATGGATGTCAGATGCCAATCCGTCTGGGCTTACTCTGACATACACAGTATGATCCTAGGAAAACAAATGCCAACTTGTGGGGACTTACAATTGTATCCTCATATACAAACAATGCAACAAGCAAAGATAAGATGAGTGGCCAATGTGATGGTCTTATACTCACTTCCATATCATAGGAACAATGGCCAAAGCAATGGACTTACAATTGTCCTCAATGGGTAAACAACAATGATGATGTCACACAGACAAAGGAGATGATCATGCATTAATGGGCAATTAATGATGATAAATGCATAAAGCATACAAGCAAACATGTGCATATGAGATAAACAATCAATCAACGAATATCAAACAGCACACTCTATAGCCAAACAAGGGGGCTCACACAAGAGGGTTAGGCACTAAGGCCAACTGGAATAGGGTCAAAGATTTGCTCTTAACCTTGCCATTGAGAGGCTAAGGTGAAGCAGATGAAAGGAGATGAGGGGTGTGCCTCATTGCTCTTATCCCTGATCAGGGAGAGCATATCAGAAAGTGTGGGAGCTCAGAAAGATGGAGCTCTTTCCACATTATTGACTCGATAGATTTTGGGTTTTGATCTCAATGCTACAACCATGTAATGGGAGCAAGGAGAAGACTCACTGAATAGTATGGGATAGGTTGCTTATCCCTTTGATCTACCAATTGCCTTACTTGAAGGACTTTTCCTGCTTGGGACAAAATTAAACACACACAAGCATTGCCTCTTAAGGAGGACTTCAGACAGTTTGCCCGGCCAAATAACAGGCCGGGTCTCCAGACTACATGAAGAGAGAGTAATTATACCTCAAAAGCAAGTTGCTAAATAGCAAAGCAAAGCAAATAAAGCAACTAAGAGTACCTGAAATGGTCAAACAAATCAGTACATAGTCCAACAGTTTAAATCAGAAGGAAATGAAACAAACAGTTAAATCAACAACAGAAGTGCAAAAGCACAAAACCCAACTAATATGAGTCATACCACCTACAAAACAAAGGATTAGTTCATGATATATAATCAAACTCAATCAAATTGGCAATGGTTTCTTTGAGGCAAATGCTCATCCTGAAACAAATGAACTCAAACATAAGCCAAGAGACCACTAGGGCAAGCCTAGGGTCAAAATAAATGATAAAAGTCAAAACAGCAAACCATATCCAATCAAAGTCAAATTCAAACATTTGAGGAACAAACCCAATTGGTTTCAAGTTTATATCATGCATCAACATCATTTTACAAACAAAAGAAGGCAAGGCATGGCAAATGAAGGCACATAAAAGTCAACAGAAATACTTGGCTCAAACCCAAACATAATCAATTCCAAAAATCATAAAATAATTCATGCTCAATCACAATCCACATAATGACATGCATATAAAATTTCAGCTCATTTGGATCATGGGAAGATGGTCAATTAAAATCAGGAAGTCAAAACAATTCCAAGTATGCACAAAGAAGTCAAACATACATGTATCAACTTCAAAAAATCATAATTAAATGAAAACAGATGAGAAATGAATGAGATTAACACCAATGCAAAGCTTAAGATGTCTAGTATGCACATGTGAAATTTCATGATCATCCAATAAGATATGAGAATTTCCCAAATGGAATGGCAACATGTATCATACAAAGTCAACAATTGACTAGGCAGGGAAGAAAAATCTCAAACAAATAGGAAATGGCATAATTAAATCCAAGAAAAATCACACACAAACTAGACATATGAGAGAAGATTCATGCAAAAAATGAGGTCAATTGGAGGCCAGGAAGCATGTCAACAATATTCATGAAATGGCATATCAATGGTGTGACACAAGTTGTCACACCCTACTTCAAAAAATCACAACTCTCAAACCACAACTGAGAAATCCACAAACTTTATACCAAAATAAACATGAATGAGTGTAGAACAACCACAAAAATTTCCAGAATCATTGGATACATCCTCCTCATTTCACAAGAGATTTGGCAACATGTATCATTTTTGGTCACATTATACAAACCCTAAGGCCATTTAAAAACCAATGATCAGAAAATTCATTAAAAATCATGACAAAAAACTAGACATCAAACAGGACATGATGCAAAAATTCCCACTGAATTTGGAATTGAAATGAACAAGTTATGAATTTTGTAATTTGAGTAATCAATTGAGACAAAATGAACAAAATAGCATGGAATGGTAAGTCAACATGGTTGACCGGTGGCACTCTTGTAATTACCTCCCTCATTAATCTAAACGCAACGTTTAAGGCCACGAAATAGAATGTTTTGATTGGCTGGTTCTCAATGGAACAGTAACATACACAGAAGTAACCAAACGCGTTTTGAAAAAAAGAAACCCTAGGGCTTGCTACAGTAGCTGCATCATCTTCATGCTCATCAACATCAAACGAATTTCCAACAACATTACACAAACAGCATGGCAGTGGAACAAAGATATTCATGCAACATTAAACATCAGCACACAACACAGTTCATGCAAATTTCTGGGCAAATCCTAGGGTTTATCCACTGTAACTTCATCTTCAACATTTAAACATGAAAAATCGATTCTCCCAGAAATCATGGATATGCATACCAATAGAGTCAGCAAACAACATACAACAAGAATGTAGCATTCATTTTCACTAAATCATTACAAGCAAAACAAATCGAGCAAAAGTATGTTTGGTCACAAAATTTGAAATCCAGATTTATCATGCATAACACAACCACTTTAAGTGAGACAAGTTGCAATGGATTCAGCATCAAAAGACCTACCAGAAACATGGCATGGATTAGAGAAAAAGGAGAATCGAAATCTTACTTGGTTGTGAAGAAAATCGAGAAACAGTGGTTGTTTGGATGCCTTAGCTTGAAACAGATCTTCCTTATGGTTTAGAATGATGGATGCTTGAAGTAATCGAGCTCAGCAAGGCTTGGGAGTGTCCAAATCCAATTTCACCATTGTTGGTCCATGGAGAAAACAGAACATGAAAGGTGCTGCACAGTTGGGATTTGCTGCTTCAAAAGAGCTCCAAATGATGGCTAGGTGAAGAAACCAACAAGAGTTGCTCGAGTGTTTTGAGAGTTTTTGCAGAAAAATGCAAGAGTATGAAAATGGAAAATGAGAGAGAATCAGTTTCTGTGTGATATCAGGCTGCAACTAGGGTTAGAATTTGCTGAAAATGTGACTTTATACTCCTGTTTAACATTAGCTAATGGAATCTCAAACATGATTATCACAAATGAAGTGAAATTGCCATTTTGCTAAACTTGACCAAATGGAAATGGAGATGTGTAGTCTGGCCGAGTTTGGGCCTCAAACATGTCCCAAATATCATCTAAAACAAATCCCAAATGGCCAAATGTGCTGAAAATACTTAATTCAAAAAGTCAACCTTTGGTCCACACTTGAATTTAAATGAGACAAGTCAAAAAATGCCATTTTGATTGGCAAGGTTTTGGTGTATGAAATTTATATTTTTCGAAAGAGGAGATGAAATGTGGTTTGTAGGAAAAAACCCCACCAAAATTGGCCAAATGGTTTGAGAGATATGGCCTTTTGAAGTTCAAGATTTTGTGAAAATGATTTGATCATATCTTGACAACCATGCATGGGAATTGAGAGTTCTTGGACTTTTTGGAAATGGGAGAACAATATCTTCAACTTTCATGTTGGGCAAAAATTCATTTGAAGCTTGTATCATGATGTAAGTTTGGGATCAAGAAGTTTCCATTTTTGGCAGTTGAAATTACAGGTCCACTTTCTATTTTGGGAAATTTTCTGATTGGCTTCAAATTCTTCAATGATGTTGATTGCCATGATATATGAGGCCTATTGGGACAAGAATAAGCTCTCTCAAACCATTTCCATCCATCAAAACCATAAAATCAACCACAGTTGACCAACTTTGACTTTTCTAGGGTTTCTGACTGACTGTGCATGAACTGATGGCTTCTGAACATCCAACCCTTGGCTTAAACACTTCAAAAGGACCTCCAAGTCATGTGAACTTGTTGGACAAACCCTAGGGCTTTGGCTCAATGAGAATCACCCTTGCTTGCTTGATGGACTGATCTCCTGATCAGTTTGACCTAATTCTTGACTTGCTTGCTCTTGAGGCAACTGGGGACAATGCAATGCTATGCACTGGGCCATGATATGCTATGACTTAGTATGAGAATGTATGTACAATGATAGGTGCAAATTTGAGGTGCTACAGCTGCCCCTATTCAATCAGCTGGGAACCCGAATGGATGAGGGCAACGGCTGTCAGACTTTCAGGGTAAACAGGGATTGAATACAAAAGAACCGTAGAAATTTGCACCGACTGGATATAATACAAGAATGCCTGTCAGGATCGGCAAAGAAACAGTCTTGAAAGAACAATCCGTCTGGAACGGAAAAGAAATCGGCCTGAATACCGAAACAGAAACGTCGACCTGGATACCAAAATAAATGGTAACACAGGGATAACCAATGCCTGAGCGTCGTAAGTACATCGACCTGATCGTCGGAAACTTCTTCGGTCTGAACACCGGAAAAAACATAAGTACATCGACCTGATCGTCGGAAACTTCTTCGGTCTGAACACCGGAAAAACATAAGTACATCGACCTGATCGTCGGAAACTTCTTCGGTCTGAATACCGGAAAAACAAACATAAGTACATCGACCTGATCGTCGGAAACTTCTTCGGTCTAAAAACCGGAAAAACATAAGTACATCGACCTGATCGTCGGAAACTTCTTCGGTCTGAATACCGGAAAGACATAAGTACATCGACCTGATCGTCGGAAACTTCTTCGGTCTAAAAACCGGAAAAACATAAGTACATCGACCTGATCGTCGGAAACTTCTTCGGTCTAAAAACCGGAAAAACATAAGTACATCGACCTGATCGTCGGAAACTTCTTCGGTCTGAATACCGGAAAGACATAAGTACATCGACCTGATCGTCGGAAACTTCTTCGGTCTAAAAACCGGAAAAACATAAGTACATCGACCTGATCGTCGGAAACTTCTTCGGTCTGAATACCGGAAAGGCATAAGTACATTGACCTGATCGTCGGAAACTCCTTCGGTCTGAATACCGGAAAAAAAACATAAGTACATCGACCTGGTCGTCGGAAACTTCTTCGGTCTGAATACCGGAAGATTGGCCTGAGTGCCATGAGTACATCGACCTGATCGTCGGAAACTCCTTCGGTCTGAATACCGGAAAAACATAAGTACATCGACCTGATCGTCGGAAACTTCTTCGGTCTGAACACCGGAAAAAAAAATAAGTACATCGACCTGATCGTCGGAAACTTCTTCGGTCTGAATACCGGAAGATTGGCCTGAGTGCCATGAGTACATCGACCTGATCGTCGGAAACTCCTTCGGTCTGAATACCGGAAAAACATAAGTACATCGACCTGATCGTCGGAAACTTCTTCGGTCTGAATACCGGAAGATTGGCCTGAGTGCCATGAGTACATCGACCTGATCGTCGGAAACTCCTTCGGTCTGAATACCGGAAAAACATAAGTACATCGACCTGATCGTCGGAAACTTCTTCGGTCTGAACATCGGAAAAAAAAAAAAAAAAAAAAAAAATAAGTACATCGACCTGATCGTCGGAAACTTCTTCGGTCTGAATACCGGAAAAACATAAGTACATCGACCTGATCGTCGGAAACTTCTTCGGTCTGAATACCGGAAAAACATAAGTACATCGACCTGATCGTCGGAAACTTCTTCGGTCTGAATACCGGAAAAACATAAGTACATCGACCTGATCGTCGGAAACTTCTTCGGTCTGAATACCGGAAAGACATAAGACATATTATCCATAGCCGTCAAAACGTAGATAATACACTCGCATGGAAGATTATCCATAACCGGGTTGTAGGTTGTTAAATGAATGATCGACCGAAAAGAAAGGCATCGGGGTACCAGGACTAGGTATGCAAAAGATGACCAATCAAAAGAGGATAAAGTTGCTAACTCGGAGCAAATACCCAAAGGCAGGGGAAGACCCAATGGGGACAATACTGCTTGATTAAGGCAAGTATCCAGAGGGGAAAGAATATCAATATCACAGACCGGATACTGATAACTGCAAAAAGGGGATTACATCTACCGGTTAGTAGGCAGAAAACCACGGAAAAGTAACCAGTCATCGATAGGATAAGCACAAAGGGTTAACTCCACCAAGGGGAGAACGTGGGATTTTACAACTACCAGCTAGTGGGTAGAAAACCACAAAGATAGGACTTACAACTACCGATTTGTAGGTAGAAGCCAACAAATTCCGCTGAGGATAAGATGAACGAGTGCCGATTAGTGAGCGACTATTCATTTATGCCCCCGGGAAGCACAGGAAACAGCCAACAGGAAGCCAATTTAGGATCGATCCAAAAAGGCAGACTGAAACAGGACTCATCCTAATGAGGAAAGAACTCAATAGGGAAAACCCATCCCGTGTAGGGAGGGAACGGAAACAACCGTCATCCACGAGGATGTATCTCAGTGGGGAAATGTCAGGAAAGGATAGACATTATCTGCTTAAGGGGTAAACTCTACATGGAGAGATCAGACACGCCCACTTCTGCTAAGGGAATGGACCCAAGCTTGCAAAATGATGCCAACTTCGGGGAGTAACACTGCTGGGGATACTCACTCAACCAAGGAGTCACTTGTCGGGAAAACACTAACTTCTCAACCATGCTGATGAACCCAATTCTGAAACCGATCCAATGGCGCGATGCTAAACTCTTTCCAACAATCCAATCTCGTCTGGTCACCACGGCCTAGGGCTAATGGATATGCTTGCTATGTTGATGCATGAGTTTTTTCTTGCTTTACACAATGCCCCATGATCATGGAAATGCTATGCACTAATGATGCAATATGCTATGCTTATCTAAATGATGAATGCATAAACACACGTCTCCTCCAGAGACAACGCCGGGGAACTTCAGGAACAGTGCTGAAGATCTTATAACCACGTCAACTTCCACCCTGCCAGGGAAAGACAAACCTTGTTTGGGAGTATACAGACGACTTGTTAGGGATAATCATGCGACTTCACTGGGGAGAGCCAACCAATCCATAAGTAGGATCAAATTCCGCTTGGGAAAATGACTGCTCCGCTGGGGAAGATAAACCAAGCAAACCTTTGGGGATAAGGCTCATACAAACCTCAGATAAAATAGACTATGCTTTGGGGAATAACTGTTACTCCGCAGGGACGACCCACAATATTCACAAGTAGAATCAACTCAGCTGGGGATGCGGATATCAATCTGTTACGGTAGACTCGTCTAAACCACTAGTAGGATAAACTCTGCTGGAGAGAATAATGGCTTCGCTGGGGAAGACTTAAACAATCCGTAGCTAGGAGAATGGCTCTGTCTGGGGAAAGCACTGCTGGAGAATGCTCACAGGTGACGACCTGCACATCGGAACGACAGATGCCCCAGGGGGTACG